>NW_027122704.1:2023274-2212716 GCF_030686945.1 Centruroides vittatus
GGGGCCAAAGCAGTGTGTTGGGGATGTTATGTTGCCCCTCAACTACCAGGATCCCCCTTTCCAACATACGAGACACCACGCATGGCAAACACGTGGGTGGGCGTTCACATCCCAGGGATGGTAGAGTTACTACACCATCTCTGGGAGGTTCCCCTCAGCACGGACAGGAACCCACATCAAGGGGAAAATCTCCTGATCTCCAACAGCCTGCTGTGTCTAATGACCCCAACTCCCCCCACTTTTTAGGGGCCAATCAGAATTTCTTGGATAGATATCACACTTGCAATAACTAGAAGCTCCACTTGGGTCAAAGACTGGCATGTTTGTGATAGAGAGTTTCTCAGACCACAATGGGATCGAGTTCTCCCTTCACTCTGGTGCAGGCAGACCCATTGTCAACAACATCAAGTGCTACAATGCCAGAAGAGCAGACTGGGAAAGTTTCTACAAATCCCTGGACACCTGCACACCAACTATAGGCATGGTTTCCTCTAAGAACTCTGCTATTAATGCCATAAACCAGTGATTCTCAAAGTGGAGATCATAAAAAATTTTTGAGGGGTTGTAGAAAAATTGATAACAGATTTTTTTCTCCAATCTATATATATATATAAACGAATGTATGTTTGTCTGTTGTCAATCATGCATTACTACACCATTTATCCGATTGTCTTGAAACTTTGGAAAGTTGTTTAACACACTACCGCGAAAATTTGTGGCATGTGTGAAAACCACCATTTCTCCCTTCCAAAAATATCTTTATATGTGGATTAAAGCTTTTATGTCCAACAGATGGTGCTAACTCCGACAACCTAAGTTTGCTTTTCTGTGAGGCATTATGCTTTTCTGTGAGAATGGACTAAAGCAGATCATTTTCTACCTATCTATATAAATGAAATATAATTTTATAATTTTATGCTTTGTTTATGCCTTACGTATATCGCAATATAATTTTATTATATAATTATATAAATAATTAATTTATATAATTTAATAATTTTATGCTTTAATAATTTTGTGAAATATAATTTTATGCTTTTTGTACATTACAAAATACATTTACTCGCAACTGTAAAATTAATTCGCCACCAGAAATCAAATACAATAATTTTAAATTAACTTTAAAAGTCTATTTTTGCAAATAAAGAATATAATCAAAATTTATATAAAATGAAAATTTCGTTTAAAACGTTATTATTTTAAAATTAAAAGTTTTAATTGAATATTTAATAAATGTTTAAATAATTCCATAATTAGCGATCATCAAGACATGAAAAATGCCATAAATGTCATAAATGCCAGAAAATCTTTCAATTTCCATCAACATTAAAAAGACATATGTTATCAAACAAAACAAAACGATCTTTTAAATGTGAAATTTGTAGGAAGGCATTTAAATGCAACACAAATCTAAAAGCTCATATGAAAACCCATCGAAATGCAAAAACTCAGGTATTTAAATTTCTTACTGTAATATAATTTATAACATGTTATGACAAAGAGTTTCTTCTTTTATTTACACGATAAAAAATTTCAAATATATAATTATCCGACTTGTTCTGATTATGCAAGTAATTTAATCTTAAGAAATTCACTTTTCAATTTATAATGCCAAGATGTGCTGTAATAGATAATACATTGGAGTAAACAAGTAAATATAGGTATAACAAACATTAAAACAAGACACAATTTATTAGTCTTATGGTTAATGTTATTCCAAGACTCTTATAAATTGATGTATTCTTGTCATCCATTGCAATAAACACAAATCGAACGAGATTGATAAGTGATTAGAATGACTTCTCTCGAATTTAGTTTTATAAGAAAGAGAGATTAAATTTATTACTGTAAACTTTGAACAAAATATATTTACAGTCATCTATAAAATGAATTCACAGTCTGAAATCACAGAAGTAACTTTAAAAATCTGTTTTAAAATAGTTTTATATTTTTATATAATCAAAACTTATATAAAATAAAAATTTCGTTTAAAAAATTATTTCAAAATTAAACTTTTTTAATTAAATATTTAAAAAATTTTGAGATAATTCTTAATTAGATTTCATCGGAAGACCTGACTGAAAAAATCAATGATCATCAATGTGGCATATGCCGCAAAGACTTTTAAAAGTCTATTTTTGCAAATAAAGAATATAATCAAAATTTATATAAAATGAAAATTTCGTTTAAAATGTTGTTATTTTAAAATTAAAAGTTTTAATTGAATATTTAATAAATGTTTAAATAATTCCATAAATAGCAGCCATCAACAAAAAAATACATATACAAATGCAGTAAATGTAAGGAAAAATTTTTATATCCTTCAACATTAAGGAGACACATGTTGTCTCATCAAAAGAAGAAGAAGAATGTAAAATGTGAAGTGTGCAAAAAAACATGCAAAAGCAATTCTGGTCTAAAGAGACACATGAAAATCCATCAAAATCAGGTATTTAAATGTCTTGTTATAAATTATATTACAGTATGTTATGACAATTTGAAATTATGAAAATGAGTCGTGTTGTTTTCGATATTAACTAAAAGATGTTTTTTCTTTGAAGTATTACGTTTTAAAAATTTTATAAAATATTATCTAATGTAATCAATAGAACATATGATGCTGATCAGTGCAGTAATTAATGATTAATTAACTAAATGTAATTTTATGTAAAATAATTCACATAAACTCTGACCAATAATTTATCAACATTTGACCTCTGGCCCAAAATATTTGACAGACTTGCATTTCGAAAATACTGTTTACGCAACCTCTCAAAAACAGAGCAATTGCACAGTATGTGTTTCACACTAAGAGGGTACTTACAATACCGACATACAGGCTGGTCATCACCCTTCAAAAGATATTGATGAGTCAGTCGAGTATGTCCAATTCTCAAACAGGTAAGAATAACCTCAGATCTCCTGCCATATAGTTTCTTCTGTGTCCAATTTTCTATCATAGGTTTGATCTCGTGTAGTTTATTGTGGACTTTTGCGTTCCACACATTTTGCCATCTCTCCTCTAGTCGTTTTTTAACGACCAGCTTCAAGTCGCATCCTTCAATAAACATTGTATGCTGAGAAAAACTTGCTGACTTTGCAGCTGCGTCGGCTTCTTCATTTCCTCTTATACCTACATGGCCTGGGACCCAACAAAATTTTATAGAGAAATTCCTCGCAAAAAGATGGCAAATCAGCTTACGAATTTTCATCACTATGGAGTGAGAACTAGGTTCATACGAGATCAAAGCCTGAAGTGAACTAACTGAGTCAGTGTAAATCACGCAGCGACGATGACCTTTCCTATTTATATACTTTAGGGCTAAATAAATAGCCTGCAACTCCGCAGTAAAAATGGAAGAGATCAAAGCTATTTGTTCTGCCACAATTTCGTCTTGGCAAACAAAGGCTAAGCCAACATAGTCATCCGATTTAGATCCATCGGTGTATATAGGAATTAAATTCCTGTCACAATGTTGAATTTCTGCGAAGTGCTGTCTATAGACGTAGTCTGGGGTGGTTTCTTTTGGGAACTGCTTTAAGCTTAAATCAACATTTATCACTGGGATTAACCAAGGTGAAATACTATTAACCTTAACCTGTGAAATGTTGCTTGTGTCTAGGTCAATCGTGCTGCTTACATTCTCCATTCTTATGTTGAATGTAGGGACAACTACTTGAACGAGCTGCAAATAGTCTTTTCAGCTGTGTATCTAAACAATCAGCAGAAAGCTTATTCTGAGATTTCTGTTTAATGTAATAAAAAAGAGACAACTGTTCTCTCTTAAGAGATAGTGGATGCTCATGAGCCTCCACATACAAACTTTGAACAGGAGAAGTTCGAAATGCGCCAGTGCACAAACGCAATGCTTGATGGTGGATTGGATCCAGCATCCGAAGAGTAGATTCTCGCGCAGAGCCATACACAACGCATCCATAGTCCAGCTTAGAGCGGACAAGGGCCCTATAAATTTTGAGCATAAAACGTTTGTCTGCTCCCCAGAACCTTTAAAATGTTCAGAGCTTTTAAACATCTACTCTTCAAATTATGCAAGTGTGGCAGAAACGTCAATTTATGGTCAAACACAACACCAAGAAACTTAGCCTCGTTGACCATTGGGATTTTCACTCCATTTAGGTAAATTTCGGGATCCAGGTGCAATCCACGCCTTCGGCAAAAGTGGATGCACGAGGTCTTCTCTACATTAAAACTAAAACCATTGGTCTTGGACCAATTGTCTATGCAATTTAAAGAGGTTTGCAGTTGTCTCTCAATAAAACTCATATTACTAGACTGGCAGGAGATCTGAAAGTCATCCACATACAGAGAGTGTTTCACACTGAAAGGAAGACACTTAGATTTAGAGAGAGCTGCTTTCACTGTCTGTTTGTTTAATGGATTCTTACTAGCCTTTTTAGAACCCAGGTTTCTTGTTGTTACCCCTGTTTTAGGTAGGGGTGTTTTTGGTTTTATATTCTCCTTTTCTGGTGTTTGTTTTGATTGGATCAGTAAACATTTTGCATGGCGAGTGAGAGATTCCTTTGGGGAAACAGAAATGTCTGTCTGAACTCCACATGTCTTTGTGGATTTCAGAGCAGCAGCAAATGTTTTTTGTTTCAGTGGTGCACTTGAAGTGACCATGCGACGTGCCTCTGGGTAGGGTAAGTTGTTGACTGTTTTTACATGCTGTATTTCTTTTTCTATCTGCCATGCAGGGCATTTTTGGGAGTAAGCAGGATGGGGATCTTTGCAGTTCACACAGCATGGGATACTTTTACATTTCGTACTGTTGTGACCTTCGATCCCACACTGTGCACATGCACTTTTTCCTCGGCAGGACGTTTGTGAGTGTCCAAACCGCTGGCATTTGAAACAACGCAGCGGGTTTGGGATATATGGACGAACTGAGCAACGTAGGTATCCTGCTGTAATAAAGGATGGCAATGTTGGCTTGTTGAAAGTAAGAATCAGGTGTTTGGTTGGTATCAACTTGCCATCTCGCCGGACAGCAGCGACACCTTGATCTAAAAGACCGATCTGAATGTCTGATTCATCTTCAAACATCAGATCAATTTCAGATATCACACCACGTGATGAGTTTAGGCTTCCGTGTGGTGTGACCGTGACTTCTATTTCTCCCAGAGTCTTTGTTTGCAGAAATTTTGCTGATTGTTGTGGGGAAGATGTTTCGACTAGTAAATCACCTGATCTTAATTTCTGAATTTTTTTCAAATCTCCAATAGTCGATTGGAACAATTTTTGTATAAGAAAAGGAGAAGCTTTAGACAGGGATTTCTCTCCAGTCGCATGCACTATTAAATAAGTAGGTTGGCTTGAAGTCTAATCTTTGGTCGCTTCTTTTGTGTTTTTATGATCCATATTTAAGTATTTATATTCAGCTCCTAGTGACCCCACCCACCATGGAACCCAACAAGGAGATGCCGTCACATGGGAGACTCCCATAGACTGTCACATCAGGGTTTTCCAGGAGCTATACCCTCACAATGCAGTCAAGAAGAGCACATCTTGTCTGACATGTCTGCCCGGTCTGCATCGATCGGTTGACTCCAAGCCGAGGTCAACAATGACTCAACGACCAGCCGATTGACTCAAACGAAGCCTGATTTGAGCCTCCCGTTTATCCGAAGCAGGGGCCAAAGCAGTGTGTTGGGGATGTTATGTTGCCCCTCAACTACCAGGATCCCCCTTTCCAACATACGAGACACCACGCATGGCAAACACGTGGGTGGGCGTTCACATCCCAGGGATGGTAGAGTTACTACACCATCTCTGGGAGGTTCCCCTCAGCACGGACAGGAACCCACATCAAGGGGAAAATCTCCTGATCTCCAACAGCCTGCTGTGTCTAATGACCCCAACTCCCCCCACTTTTTAGGGGCCAATCAGAATTTCTTGGATAGATATCACACTTGCAATAACTAGAAGCTCCACTTGGGTCAAAGACTGGCATGTTTGTGATAGAGAGTTTCTCAGACCACAATGGGATCGAGTTCTCCCTTCACTCTGGTGCAGGCAGACCCATTGTCAACAACATCAAGTGCTACAATGCCAGAAGAGCAGACTGGGAAAGTTTCTACAAATCCCTGGACACCTGCACACCAACTATAGGCATGGTTTCCTCTAAGAACTCTGCTATTAATGCCATAAACCAGTGATTCTCAAAGTGGAGATCATAAAAAATTTTTGAGGGGTTGTAGAAAAATTGATAACAGATTTTTTTCTCCAATCTATATATATATATAAACGAATGTATGTTTGTCTGTTGTCAATCATGCATTACTACACCATTTATCCGATTGTCTTGAAACTTTGGAAAGTTGTTTAACACACTACCGCGAAAATTTGTGGCATGTGTGAAAACCACCATTTCTCCCTTCCAAAAATATCTTTATATGTGGATTAAAGCTTTTATGTCCAACAGATGGTGCTAACTCCGACAACCTAAGTTTGCTTTTCTGTGAGGCATTATGCTTTTCTGTGAGAATGGACTAAAGCAGATCATTTTCTACCTATCTATATAAATGAAATATAATTTTATAATTTTATGCTTTGTTTATGCCTTACGTATATCGCAATATAATTTTATTATATAATTATATAAATAATTAATTTATATAATTTAATAATTTTATGCTTTAATAATTTTGTGAAATATAATTTTATGCTTTTTGTACATTACAAAATACATTTACTCGCAACTGTAAAATTAATTCGCCACCAGAAATCAAATACAATAATTTTAAATTAACTTTAAAAGTCTATTTTTGCAAATAAAGAATATAATCAAAATTTATATAAAATGAAAATTTCGTTTAAAACGTTATTATTTTAAAATTAAAAGTTTTAATTGAATATTTAATAAATGTTTAAATAATTCCATAATTAGCGATCATCAAGACATGAAAAATGCCATAAATGTCATAAATGCCAGAAAATCTTTCAATTTCCATCAACATTAAAAAGACATATGTTATCAAACAAAACAAAACGATCTTTTAAATGTGAAATTTGTAGGAAGGCATTTAAATGCAACACAAATCTAAAAGCTCATATGAAAACCCATCGAAATGCAAAAACTCAGGTATTTAAATTTCTTACTGTAATATAATTTATAACATGTTATGACAAAGAGTTTCTTCTTTTATTTACACGATAAAAAATTTCAAATATATAATTATCCGACTTGTTCTGATTATGCAAGTAATTTAATCTTAAGAAATTCACTTTTCAATTTATAATGCCAAGATGTGCTGTAATAGATAATACATTGGAGTAAACAAGTAAATATAGGTATAACAAACATTAAAACAAGACACAATTTATTAGTCTTATGGTTAATGTTATTCCAAGACTCTTATAAATTGATGTATTCTTGTCATCCATTGCAATAAACACAAATCGAACGAGATTGATAAGTGATTAGAATGACTTCTCTCGAATTTAGTTTTATAAGAAAGAGAGATTAAATTTATTACTGTAAACTTTGAACAAAATATATTTACAGTCATCTATAAAATGAATTCACAGTCTGAAATCACAGAAGTAACTTTAAAAATCTGTTTTAAAATAGTTTTATATTTTTATATAATCAAAACTTATATAAAATAAAAATTTCGTTTAAAAAATTATTTCAAAATTAAACTTTTTTAATTAAATATTTAAAAAATTTTGAGATAATTCTTAATTAGATTTCATCGGAAGACCTGACTGAAAAAATCAATGATCATCAATGTGGCATATGCCGCAAAGACTTTTAAAAGTCTATTTTTGCAAATAAAGAATATAATCAAAATTTATATAAAATGAAAATTTCGTTTAAAATGTTGTTATTTTAAAATTAAAAGTTTTAATTGAATATTTAATAAATGTTTAAATAATTCCATAAATAGCAGCCATCAACAAAAAAATACATATACAAATGCAGTAAATGTAAGGAAAAATTTTTATATCCTTCAACATTAAGGAGACACATGTTGTCTCATCAAAAGAAGAAGAAGAATGTAAAATGTGAAGTGTGCAAAAAAACATGCAAAAGCAATTCTGGTCTAAAGAGACACATGAAAATCCATCAAAATCAGGTATTTAAATGTCTTGTTATAAATTATATTACAGTATGTTATGACAATTTGAAATTATGAAAATGAGTCGTGTTGTTTTCGATATTAACTAAAAGATGTTTTTTCTTTGAAGTATTACGTTTTAAAAATTTTATAAAATATTATCTAATGTAATCAATAGAACATATGATGCTGATCAGTGCAGTAATTAATGATTAATTAACTAAATGTAATTTTATGTAAAATAATTCACATAAACTCTGACCAATAATTTATCAACATTTGACCTCTGGCCCAAAATATTTGACAGACTTGCATTTCGAAAATACTGTTTACGCAACCTCTCAAAAACAGAGCAATTGCACAGTATGTGTTTCACACTAAGAGGGTACTTACAATACCGACATACAGGCTGGTCATCACCCTTCAAAAGATATTGATGAGTCAGTCGAGTATGTCCAATTCTCAAACAGGTAAGAATAACCTCAGATCTCCTGCCATATAGTTTCTTCTGTGTCCAATTTTCTATCATAGGTTTGATCTCGTGTAGTTTATTGTGGACTTTTGCGTTCCACACATTTTGCCATCTCTCCTCTAGTCGTTTTTTAACGACCAGCTTCAAGTCGCATCCTTCAATAAACATTGTATGCTGAGAAAAACTTGCTGACTTTGCAGCTGCGTCGGCTTCTTCATTTCCTCTTATACCTACATGGCCTGGGACCCAACAAAATTTTATAGAGAAATTCCTCGCAAAAAGATGGCAAATCAGCTTACGAATTTTCATCACTATGGAGTGAGAACTAGGTTCATACGAGATCAAAGCCTGAAGTGAACTAACTGAGTCAGTGTAAATCACGCAGCGACGATGACCTTTCCTATTTATATACTTTAGGGCTAAATAAATAGCCTGCAACTCCGCAGTAAAAATGGAAGAGATCAAAGCTATTTGTTCTGCCACAATTTCGTCTTGGCAAACAAAGGCTAAGCCAACATAGTCATCCGATTTAGATCCATCGGTGTATATAGGAATTAAATTCCTGTCACAATGTTGAATTTCTGCGAAGTGCTGTCTATAGACGTAGTCTGGGGTGGTTTCTTTTGGGAACTGCTTTAAGCTTAAATCAACATTTATCACTGGGATTAACCAAGGTGAAATACTATTAACCTTAACCTGTGAAATGTTGCTTGTGTCTAGGTCAATCGTGCTGCTTACATTCTCCATTCTTATGTTGAATGTAGGGACAACTACTTGAACGAGCTGCAAATAGTCTTTTCAGCTGTGTATCTAAACAATCAGCAGAAAGCTTATTCTGAGATTTCTGTTTAATGTAATAAAAAAGAGACAACTGTTCTCTCTTAAGAGATAGTGGATGCTCATGAGCCTCCACATACAAACTTTGAACAGGAGAAGTTCGAAATGCGCCAGTGCACAAACGCAATGCTTGATGGTGGATTGGATCCAGCATCCGAAGAGTAGATTCTCGCGCAGAGCCATACACAACGCATCCATAGTCCAGCTTAGAGCGGACAAGGGCCCTATAAATTTTGAGCATAAAACGTTTGTCTGCTCCCCAGAACCTTTAAAATGTTCAGAGCTTTTAAACATCTACTCTTCAAATTATGCAAGTGTGGCAGAAACGTCAATTTATGGTCAAACACAACACCAAGAAACTTAGCCTCGTTGACCATTGGGATTTTCACTCCATTTAGGTAAATTTCGGGATCCAGGTGCAATCCACGCCTTCGGCAAAAGTGGATGCACGAGGTCTTCTCTACATTAAAACTAAAACCATTGGTCTTGGACCAATTGTCTATGCAATTTAAAGAGGTTTGCAGTTGTCTCTCAATAAAACTCATATTACTAGACTGGCAGGAGATCTGAAAGTCATCCACATACAGAGAGTGTTTCACACTGAAAGGAAGACACTTAGATTTAGAGAGAGCTGCTTTCACTGTCTGTTTGTTTAATGGATTCTTACTAGCCTTTTTAGAACCCAGGTTTCTTGTTGTTACCCCTGTTTTAGGTAGGGGTGTTTTTGGTTTTATATTCTCCTTTTCTGGTGTTTGTTTTGATTGGATCAGTAAACATTTTGCATGGCGAGTGAGAGATTCCTTTGGGGAAACAGAAATGTCTGTCTGAACTCCACATGTCTTTGTGGATTTCAGAGCAGCAGCAAATGTTTTTTGTTTCAGTGGTGCACTTGAAGTGACCATGCGACGTGCCTCTGGGTAGGGTAAGTTGTTGACTGTTTTTACATGCTGTATTTCTTTTTCTATCTGCCATGCAGGGCATTTTTGGGAGTAAGCAGGATGGGGATCTTTGCAGTTCACACAGCATGGGATACTTTTACATTTCGTACTGTTGTGACCTTCGATCCCACACTGTGCACATGCACTTTTTCCTCGGCAGGACGTTTGTGAGTGTCCAAACCGCTGGCATTTGAAACAACGCAGCGGGTTTGGGATATATGGACGAACTGAGCAACGTAGGTATCCTGCTGTAATAAAGGATGGCAATGTTGGCTTGTTGAAAGTAAGAATCAGGTGTTTGGTTGGTATCAACTTGCCATCTCGCCGGACAGCAGCGACACCTTGATCTAAAAGACCGATCTGAATGTCTGATTCATCTTCAAACATCAGATCAATTTCAGATATCACACCACGTGATGAGTTTAGGCTTCCGTGTGGTGTGACCGTGACTTCTATTTCTCCCAGAGTCTTTGTTTGCAGAAATTTTGCTGATTGTTGTGGGGAAGATGTTTCGACTAGTAAATCACCTGATCTTAATTTCTGAATTTTTTTCAAATCTCCAATAGTCGATTGGAACAATTTTTGTATAAGAAAAGGAGAAGCTTTAGACAGGGATTTCTCTCCAGTCGCATGCACTATTAAATAAGTAGGTTGGCTTGAAGTCTAATCTTTGGTCGCTTCTTTTGTGTTTTTATGATCCATATTTAAGTATTTATATTCAGCTCCTAGTGACCCCACCCACCATGGAACCCAACAAGGAGATGCCGTCACATGGGAGACTCCCATAGACTGTCACATCAGGGTTTTCCAGGAGCTATACCCTCACAATGCAGTCAAGAAGAGCACATCTTGTCTGACATGTCTGCCCGGTCTGCATCGATCGGTTGACTCCAAGCCGAGGTCAACAATGACTCAACGACCAGCCGATTGACTCAAACGAAGCCTGATTTGAGCCTCCCGTTTATCCGAAGCAGGGGCCAAAGCAGTGTGTTGGGGATGTTATGTTGCCCCTCAACTACCAGGATCCCCCTTTCCAACATACGAGACACCACGCATGGCAAACACGTGGGTGGGCGTTCACATCCCAGGGATGGTAGAGTTACTACACCATCTCTGGGAGGTTCCCCTCAGCACGGACAGGAACCCACATCAAGGGGAAAATCTCCTGATCTCCAACAGCCTGCTGTGTCTAATGACCCCAACTCCCCCCACTTTTTAGGGGCCAATCAGAATTTCTTGGATAGATATCACACTTGCAATAACTAGAAGCTCCACTTGGGTCAAAGACTGGCATGTTTGTGATAGAGAGTTTCTCAGACCACAATGGGATCGAGTTCTCCCTTCACTCTGGTGCAGGCAGACCCATTGTCAACAACATCAAGTGCTACAATGCCAGAAGAGCAGACTGGGAAAGTTTCTACAAATCCCTGGACACCTGCACACCAACTATAGGCATGGTTTCCTCTAAGAACTCTGCTATTAATGCCATAAACCAGTGATTCTCAAAGTGGAGATCATAAAAAATTTTTGAGGGGTTGTAGAAAAATTGATAACAGATTTTTTTCTCCAATCTATATATATATATAAACGAATGTATGTTTGTCTGTTGTCAATCATGCATTACTACACCATTTATCCGATTGTCTTGAAACTTTGGAAAGTTGTTTAACACACTACCGCGAAAATTTGTGGCATGTGTGAAAACCACCATTTCTCCCTTCCAAAAATATCTTTATATGTGGATTAAAGCTTTTATGTCCAACAGATGGTGCTAACTCCGACAACCTAAGTTTGCTTTTCTGTGAGGCATTATGCTTTTCTGTGAGAATGGACTAAAGCAGATCATTTTCTACCTATCTATATAAATGAAATATAATTTTATAATTTTATGCTTTGTTTATGCCTTACGTATATCGCAATATAATTTTATTATATAATTATATAAATAATTAATTTATATAATTTAATAATTTTATGCTTTAATAATTTTGTGAAATATAATTTTATGCTTTTTGTACATTACAAAATACATTTACTCGCAACTGTAAAATTAATTCGCCACCAGAAATCAAATACAATAATTTTAAATTAACTTTAAAAGTCTATTTTTGCAAATAAAGAATATAATCAAAATTTATATAAAATGAAAATTTCGTTTAAAACGTTATTATTTTAAAATTAAAAGTTTTAATTGAATATTTAATAAATGTTTAAATAATTCCATAATTAGCGATCATCAAGACATGAAAAATGCCATAAATGTCATAAATGCCAGAAAATCTTTCAATTTCCATCAACATTAAAAAGACATATGTTATCAAACAAAACAAAACGATCTTTTAAATGTGAAATTTGTAGGAAGGCATTTAAATGCAACACAAATCTAAAAGCTCATATGAAAACCCATCGAAATGCAAAAACTCAGGTATTTAAATTTCTTACTGTAATATAATTTATAACATGTTATGACAAAGAGTTTCTTCTTTTATTTACACGATAAAAAATTTCAAATATATAATTATCCGACTTGTTCTGATTATGCAAGTAATTTAATCTTAAGAAATTCACTTTTCAATTTATAATGCCAAGATGTGCTGTAATAGATAATACATTGGAGTAAACAAGTAAATATAGGTATAACAAACATTAAAACAAGACACAATTTATTAGTCTTATGGTTAATGTTATTCCAAGACTCTTATAAATTGATGTATTCTTGTCATCCATTGCAATAAACACAAATCGAACGAGATTGATAAGTGATTAGAATGACTTCTCTCGAATTTAGTTTTATAAGAAAGAGAGATTAAATTTATTACTGTAAACTTTGAACAAAATATATTTACAGTCATCTATAAAATGAATTCACAGTCTGAAATCACAGAAGTAACTTTAAAAATCTGTTTTAAAATAGTTTTATATTTTTATATAATCAAAACTTATATAAAATAAAAATTTCGTTTAAAAAATTATTTCAAAATTAAACTTTTTTAATTAAATATTTAAAAAATTTTGAGATAATTCTTAATTAGATTTCATCGGAAGACCTGACTGAAAAAATCAATGATCATCAATGTGGCATATGCCGCAAAGACTTTTAAAAGTCTATTTTTGCAAATAAAGAATATAATCAAAATTTATATAAAATGAAAATTTCGTTTAAAACGTTATTATTTTAAAATTAAAAGTTTTAATTGAATATTTAATAAATGTTTAAATAATTCCATAATTAGCGATCATCAAGACATGAAAAATGCCATAAATGTCATAAATGCCAGAAAATCTTTCAATTTCCATCAACATTAAAAAGACATATGTTATCAAACAAAACAAAACGATCTTTTAAATGTGAAATTTGTAGGAAGGCATTTAAATGCAACACAAATCTAAAAGCTCATATGAAAACCCATCGAAATGCAAAAACTCAGGTATTTAAATTTCTTACTGTAATATAATTTATAACATGTTATGACAAAGAGTTTCTTCTTTTATTTACACGATAAAAAATTTCAAATATATAATTATCCGACTTGTTCTGATTATGCAAGTAATTTAATCTTAAGAAATTCACTTTTCAATTTATAATGCCAAGATGTGCTGTAATAGATAATACATTGGAGTAAACAAGTAAATATAGGTATAACAAACATTAAAACAAGACACAATTTATTAGTCTTATGGTTAATGTTATTCCAAGACTCTTATAAATTGATGTATTCTTGTCATCCATTGCAATAAACACAAATCGAACGAGATTGATAAGTGATTAGAATGACTTCTCTCGAATTTAGTTTTATAAGAAAGAGAGATTAAATTTATTACTGTAAACTTTGAACAAAATATATTTACAGTCATCTATAAAATGAATTCACAGTCTGAAATCACAGAAGTAACTTTAAAAATCTGTTTTAAAATAGTTTTATATTTTTATATAATCAAAACTTATATAAAATAAAAATTTCGTTTAAAAAATTATTTCAAAATTAAACTTTTTTAATTAAATATTTAAAAAATTTTGAGATAATTCTTAATTAGATTTCATCGGAAGACCTGACTGAAAAAATCAATGATCATCAATGTGGCATATGCCGCAAAGACTTTTAAAAGTCTATTTTTGCAAATAAAGAATATAATCAAAATTTATATAAAATGAAAATTTCGTTTAAAATGTTGTTATTTTAAAATTAAAAGTTTTAATTGAATATTTAATAAATGTTTAAATAATTCCATAAATAGCAGCCATCAACAAAAAAATACATATACAAATGCAGTAAATGTAAGGAAAAATTTTTATATCCTTCAACATTAAGGAGACACATGTTGTCTCATCAAAAGAAGAAGAAGAATGTAAAATGTGAAGTGTGCAAAAAAACATGCAAAAGCAATTCTGGTCTAAAGAGACACATGAAAATCCATCAAAATCAGGTATTTAAATGTCTTGTTATAAATTATATTACAGTATGTTATGACAATTTGAAATTATGAAAATGAGTCGTGTTGTTTTCGATATTAACTAAAAGATGTTTTTTCTTTGAAGTATTACGTTTTAAAAATTTTATAAAATATTATCTAATGTAATCAATAGAACATATGATGCTGATCAGTGCAGTAATTAATGATTAATTAACTAAATGTAATTTTATGTAAAATAATTCACATAAACTCTGACCAATAATTTATCAACATTTGACCTCTGGCCCAAAATATTTGACAGACTTGCATTTCGAAAATACTGTTTACGCAACCTCTCAAAAACAGAGCAATTGCACAGTATGTGTTTCACACTAAGAGGGTACTTACAATACCGACATACAGGCTGGTCATCACCCTTCAAAAGATATTGATGAGTCAGTCGAGTATGTCCAATTCTCAAACAGGTAAGAATAACCTCAGATCTCCTGCCATATAGTTTCTTCTGTGTCCAATTTTCTATCATAGGTTTGATCTCGTGTAGTTTATTGTGGACTTTTGCGTTCCACACATTTTGCCATCTCTCCTCTAGTCGTTTTTTAACGACCAGCTTCAAGTCGCATCCTTCAATAAACATTGTATGCTGAGAAAAACTTGCTGACTTTGCAGCTGCGTCGGCTTCTTCATTTCCTCTTATACCTACATGGCCTGGGACCCAACAAAATTTTATAGAGAAATTCCTCGCAAAAAGATGGCAAATCAGCTTACGAATTTTCATCACTATGGAGTGAGAACTAGGTTCATACGAGATCAAAGCCTGAAGTGAACTAACTGAGTCAGTGTAAATCACGCAGCGACGATGACCTTTCCTATTTATATACTTTAGGGCTAAATAAATAGCCTGCAACTCCGCAGTAAAAATGGAAGAGATCAAAGCTATTTGTTCTGCCACAATTTCGTCTTGGCAAACAAAGGCTAAGCCAACATAGTCATCCGATTTAGATCCATCGGTGTATATAGGAATTAAATTCCTGTCACAATGTTGAATTTCTGCGAAGTGCTGTCTATAGACGTAGTCTGGGGTGGTTTCTTTTGGGAACTGCTTTAAGCTTAAATCAACATTTATCACTGGGATTAACCAAGGTGAAATACTATTAACCTTAACCTGTGAAATGTTGCTTGTGTCTAGGTCAATCGTGCTGCTTACATTCTCCATTCTTATGTTGAATGTAGGGACAACTACTTGAACGAGCTGCAAATAGTCTTTTCAGCTGTGTATCTAAACAATCAGCAGAAAGCTTATTCTGAGATTTCTGTTTAATGTAATAAAAAAGAGACAACTGTTCTCTCTTAAGAGATAGTGGATGCTCATGAGCCTCCACATACAAACTTTGAACAGGAGAAGTTCGAAATGCGCCAGTGCACAAACGCAATGCTTGATGGTGGATTGGATCCAGCATCCGAAGAGTAGATTCTCGCGCAGAGCCATACACAACGCATCCATAGTCCAGCTTAGAGCGGACAAGGGCCCTATAAATTTTGAGCATAAAACGTTTGTCTGCTCCCCAGAACCTTTAAAATGTTCAGAGCTTTTAAACATCTACTCTTCAAATTATGCAAGTGTGGCAGAAACGTCAATTTATGGTCAAACACAACACCAAGAAACTTAGCCTCGTTGACCATTGGGATTTTCACTCCATTTAGGTAAATTTCGGGATCCAGGTGCAATCCACGCCTTCGGCAAAAGTGGATGCACGAGGTCTTCTCTACATTAAAACTAAAACCATTGGTCTTGGACCAATTGTCTATGCAATTTAAAGAGGTTTGCAGTTGTCTCTCAATAAAACTCATATTACTAGACTGGCAGGAGATCTGAAAGTCATCCACATACAGAGAGTGTTTCACACTGAAAGGAAGACACTTAGATTTAGAGAGAGCTGCTTTCACTGTCTGTTTGTTTAATGGATTCTTACTAGCCTTTTTAGAACCCAGGTTTCTTGTTGTTACCCCTGTTTTAGGTAGGGGTGTTTTTGGTTTTATATTCTCCTTTTCTGGTGTTTGTTTTGATTGGATCAGTAAACATTTTGCATGGCGAGTGAGAGATTCCTTTGGGGAAACAGAAATGTCTGTCTGAACTCCACATGTCTTTGTGGATTTCAGAGCAGCAGCAAATGTTTTTTGTTTCAGTGGTGCACTTGAAGTGACCATGCGACGTGCCTCTGGGTAGGGTAAGTTGTTGACTGTTTTTACATGCTGTATTTCTTTTTCTATCTGCCATGCAGGGCATTTTTGGGAGTAAGCAGGATGGGGATCTTTGCAGTTCACACAGCATGGGATACTTTTACATTTCGTACTGTTGTGACCTTCGATCCCACACTGTGCACATGCACTTTTTCCTCGGCAGGACGTTTGTGAGTGTCCAAACCGCTGGCATTTGAAACAACGCAGCGGGTTTGGGATATATGGACGAACTGAGCAACGTAGGTATCCTGCTGTAATAAAGGATGGCAATGTTGGCTTGTTGAAAGTAAGAATCAGGTGTTTGGTTGGTATCAACTTGCCATCTCGCCGGACAGCAGCGACACCTTGATCTAAAAGACCGATCTGAATGTCTGATTCATCTTCAAACATCAGATCAATTTCAGATATCACACCACGTGATGAGTTTAGGCTTCCGTGTGGTGTGACCGTGACTTCTATTTCTCCCAGAGTCTTTGTTTGCAGAAATTTTGCTGATTGTTGTGGGGAAGATGTTTCGACTAGTAAATCACCTGATCTTAATTTCTGAATTTTTTTCAAATCTCCAATAGTCGATTGGAACAATTTTTGTATAAGAAAAGGAGAAGCTTTAGACAGGGATTTCTCTCCAGTCGCATGCACTATTAAATAAGTAGGTTGGCTTGAAGTCTAATCTTTGGTCGCTTCTTTTGTGTTTTTATGATCCATATTTAAGTATTTATATTCAGCTCCTAGTGACCCCACCCACCATGGAACCCAACAAGGAGATGCCGTCACATGGGAGACTCCCATAGACTGTCACATCAGGGTTTTCCAGGAGCTATACCCTCACAATGCAGTCAAGAAGAGCACATCTTGTCTGACATGTCTGCCCGGTCTGCATCGATCGGTTGACTCCAAGCCGAGGTCAACAATGACTCAACGACCAGCCGATTGACTCAAACGAAGCCTGATTTGAGCCTCCCGTTTATCCGAAGCAGGGGCCAAAGCAGTGTGTTGGGGATGTTATGTTGCCCCTCAACTACCAGGATCCCCCTTTCCAACATACGAGACACCACGCATGGCAAACACGTGGGTGGGCGTTCACATCCCAGGGATGGTAGAGTTACTACACCATCTCTGGGAGGTTCCCCTCAGCACGGACAGGAACCCACATCAAGGGGAAAATCTCCTGATCTCCAACAGCCTGCTGTGTCTAATGACCCCAACTCCCCCCACTTTTTAGGGGCCAATCAGAATTTCTTGGATAGATATCACACTTGCAATAACTAGAAGCTCCACTTGGGTCAAAGACTGGCATGTTTGTGATAGAGAGTTTCTCAGACCACAATGGGATCGAGTTCTCCCTTCACTCTGGTGCAGGCAGACCCATTGTCAACAACATCAAGTGCTACAATGCCAGAAGAGCAGACTGGGAAAGTTTCTACAAATCCCTGGACACCTGCACACCAACTATAGGCATGGTTTCCTCTAAGAACTCTGCTATTAATGCCATAAACCAGTGATTCTCAAAGTGGAGATCATAAAAAATTTTTGAGGGGTTGTAGAAAAATTGATAACAGATTTTTTTCTCCAATCTATATATATATATAAACGAATGTATGTTTGTCTGTTGTCAATCATGCATTACTACACCATTTATCCGATTGTCTTGAAACTTTGGAAAGTTGTTTAACACACTACCGCGAAAATTTGTGGCATGTGTGAAAACCACCATTTCTCCCTTCCAAAAATATCTTTATATGTGGATTAAAGCTTTTATGTCCAACAGATGGTGCTAACTCCGACAACCTAAGTTTGCTTTTCTGTGAGGCATTATGCTTTTCTGTGAGAATGGACTAAAGCAGATCATTTTCTACCTATCTATATAAATGAAATATAATTTTATAATTTTATGCTTTGTTTATGCCTTACGTATATCGCAATATAATTTTATTATATAATTATATAAATAATTAATTTATATAATTTAATAATTTTATGCTTTAATAATTTTGTGAAATATAATTTTATGCTTTTTGTACATTACAAAATACATTTACTCGCAACTGTAAAATTAATTCGCCACCAGAAATCAAATACAATAATTTTAAATTAACTTTAAAAGTCTATTTTTGCAAATAAAGAATATAATCAAAATTTATATAAAATGAAAATTTCGTTTAAAACGTTATTATTTTAAAATTAAAAGTTTTAATTGAATATTTAATAAATGTTTAAATAATTCCATAATTAGCGATCATCAAGACATGAAAAATGCCATAAATGTCATAAATGCCAGAAAATCTTTCAATTTCCATCAACATTAAAAAGACATATGTTATCAAACAAAACAAAACGATCTTTTAAATGTGAAATTTGTAGGAAGGCATTTAAATGCAACACAAATCTAAAAGCTCATATGAAAACCCATCGAAATGCAAAAACTCAGGTATTTAAATTTCTTACTGTAATATAATTTATAACATGTTATGACAAAGAGTTTCTTCTTTTATTTACACGATAAAAAATTTCAAATATATAATTATCCGACTTGTTCTGATTATGCAAGTAATTTAATCTTAAGAAATTCACTTTTCAATTTATAATGCCAAGATGTGCTGTAATAGATAATACATTGGAGTAAACAAGTAAATATAGGTATAACAAACATTAAAACAAGACACAATTTATTAGTCTTATGGTTAATGTTATTCCAAGACTCTTATAAATTGATGTATTCTTGTCATCCATTGCAATAAACACAAATCGAACGAGATTGATAAGTGATTAGAATGACTTCTCTCGAATTTAGTTTTATAAGAAAGAGAGATTAAATTTATTACTGTAAACTTTGAACAAAATATATTTACAGTCATCTATAAAATGAATTCACAGTCTGAAATCACAGAAGTAACTTTAAAAATCTGTTTTAAAATAGTTTTATATTTTTATATAATCAAAACTTATATAAAATAAAAATTTCGTTTAAAAAATTATTTCAAAATTAAACTTTTTTAATTAAATATTTAAAAAATTTTGAGATAATTCTTAATTAGATTTCATCGGAAGACCTGACTGAAAAAATCAATGATCATCAATGTGGCATATGCCGCAAAGACTTTTAAAAGTCTATTTTTGCAAATAAAGAATATAATCAAAATTTATATAAAATGAAAATTTCGTTTAAAACGTTATTATTTTAAAATTAAAAGTTTTAATTGAATATTTAATAAATGTTTAAATAATTCCATAATTAGCGATCATCAAGACATGAAAAATGCCATAAATGTCATAAATGCCAGAAAATCTTTCAATTTCCATCAACATTAAAAAGACATATGTTATCAAACAAAACAAAACGATCTTTTAAATGTGAAATTTGTAGGAAGGCATTTAAACGCAACACAAATCTAAAAGCTCATATGAAAACCCATCGAAATGCAAAAACTCAGGTATTTAAATTTCTTACTGTAATATAATTTATAACATGTTATGACAAAGAGTTTCTTCTTTTATTTACACGATAAAAAATTTCAAATATATAATTATCCGACTTGTTCTGATTATGCAAGTAATTTAATCTTAAGAAATTCACTTTTCAATTTATAATGCCAAGATGTGCTGTAATAGATAATACATTGGAGTAAACAAGTAAATATAGGTATAACAAACATTAAAACAAGACACAATTTATTAGTCTTATGGTTAATGTTATTCCAAGACTCTTATAAATTGATGTATTCTTGTCATCCATTGCAATAAACACAAATCGAACGAGATTGATAAGTGATTAGAATGACTTCTCTCGAATTTAGTTTTATAAGAAAGAGAGATTAAATTTATTACTGTAAACTTTGAACAAAATATATTTACAGTCATCTATAAAATGAATTCACAGTCTGAAATCACAGAAGTAACTTTAAAAATCTGTTTTAAAATAGTTTTATATTTTTATATAATCAAAACTTATATAAAATAAAAATTTCGTTTAAAAAATTATTTCGAAATTAAACTTTTTTAATTAAATATTTAAAAAATTTTGAGATAATTCTTAATTAGATTTCATCGAAGTTGGTTGGTTAAAGTTTATTGGCACAAGGGCCACATAGGCCAAGCTGCGCCAACTCTTATAATATATATATGTACATAAATAACAATAAAAATGAACAAAACAAAAAACAGATAACAAAAATATACAACAGTTAAACTGTGTATAAGAACACCATGTATATGGATATAAAAAAATAAATAATTAAATTTCTTTATAAATATTTGTAACTTTTAAAAAGTTCAATAATTTATCAACATTTGGCCTCTGGCCCAAAATCTCTTTAAAACTTGCATTTCCAAAATGCTGCCTACGAATCCGTTCAGAGGCGATGCAATTGCTCAGTATGTGCTTAACACTTACATTACAGTTGCAATACTGACATACAGGCTGGTCATCACCCTTCAAAAGGTATTGATGAGTCAGTCGAGTATGTCCAATTCTCAAACGAGTAAGAATGACCTCAGATCTCCTGTCATAAGGTTTCTTCTGTGTCCAATTTTCTATCACAGGTTTGATCTCGTGTAGTTTATTGTGGACTTGTGCGTTCCACACATTTTGCCATCTCTCCTCTAGTCGTTTTTTAACAACTAGCTTCAAGTCACCTCCTTCAATATGCATTGTATGCTGAGAAGGACTTGCTGACTTTGCAGCTGCGTCAGCTTCTTCATTCCCTCTTATACCTACATGGCCTGGGACCCAACAAAATTTTATAGAGAAATTCCTCGCAAAAAGATGGCAAATCAGCTTACGAATTTTAATCACTATGGAGTGAAAACTAGGTTCATACGAGATCAAAGCCTGAAGTGCACTAACTGAGTCAGTGTAAATCACGCAGCAACGATGACCTTTCCTATTTATATACTTTAGGGCTAAATAAATAGCCTGCAACTCCGCAGTAAAAATGGAAGAATTCGGTGCTATTTGTTCTGCCACGATTTCATCCTGGCAAACAAAGGCTAAGCCAACATAGTCATCCGATTTAGATCCATCGGTGTATATAGAATTAAATTCCTGTCACGATGTTGAATTTCTGCGAAGTGCTGTCTATAAACGTAGTCTGGGGTGGTTTCTTTTAAAAACTGCTTTAAGCTTAAATCAACGTTTATCACAGGAATTGACCAAGGTGATATATTATCGACCTCGACCTGCGAAATGTTGCTTGTGTCCAGGTCAATCGTGCTGCTTACATTCTCCATTCTTATGTCAAATGTAGGGACACTACTTGAGCGAGCTGCAAATAATCTCCTCAGCTGACTATCTGAACAATCAGCTAAAAGTTTATTTTGAGATCTCTGTTTAATGTAATAAAAAAGAGACAACTGTTCTCTCCTAAGAGATAGTGGAGGCTCATGAGCATCCACATACAAACTTTGTACAGGAGAAGTTCGAAATGCACCAGTGCACAAACGCAATGCTTGATGGTGGATTGGATCCAGCATCCGAAGAGTAGATTCACGTGTAGAGCCATACACAACGCATCCATAGTCCAGCTTAGAGCGAACAAGGGCCCTATAAATCCTGAGCATAGAACATTTGTCTGCTCCCCAGGATGAGCAGCACAATACCTTTAACAGGTTTAAAGCTTTTAAACATCTACTCTTCAAATTGCGCAAGTGTGGTAAGAACGTCAATTTATGGTCAAACACGACACCCAAAAATTTTGCTTCGTTGACCATTGGGATTTTAACCCCATTTAGGTGAATTTCAGGATCCAGGTGCAAACCACGCCTTCGGCAAAAGTGGATGCACTCTACGTTAAAACTGAAACCATTGGTCTTGGACCAATTGTCTATTCAATTTAAGGAGGTTTGCAGTTGTCTCTCAATAAAACCAATGTTACTAGACAGACAAAAAATCTGAAAGTCATCCACATACAGAGAGTGTTTTACACTGGGAGAAAGACAATTAGTTATACTGTTAATTTTTATTAGGAACAGAGTTACACTCAAAATAGATCCTTGAGGGACACCCTCTTCTTGTGTGAAAGGCCTAGACAAAGTGTTGCCCATCCTGACTTGGAATCTTCGATTCTGTAGGAAGTTTTTTATAAAAATTGGCAAATTACCCCGCAATCCGAATTGGTGCAGATCACGGTTGGTTGGTTGGTTGGTTCTATTTTTTTGGCACAAGAGCCATACAGGCTATGCTGCGCCATGACAAATGGTAAAATTAAACAAAGCTAAATATATATATCACAAGGCGTCAATACAACACAAAAACACAAAAAAACAGAACAACACAAATATAAATATATAATAAATAAATAAATAAATAAATTAGTTCACTTAAATATCTCTATTAATTTTTATAACTTTCAAAAAGTTCAGTATCTTATCAAGATTTGGCCTCTGGCCCAAAATCTCTCTCAAAGTTGCATTTCCAAAATGCTGTCTGCGACTCTGGTCAAAAGCAACACAGTTGCAAAGTATATGTTTAACACTTAAAGTACAAATGCAATACTGGCATACTGGCTGGTCATCACCCTTCAAAAGGTATTGATGAGTAAGCCGAGTATGTCCAATTCTCAGGCGAGTAAGAATGACTTCAGATCTCCTATCATACTGTTTCTTGTGTGTCCAATTTTCTATTATAGGTTTGATCTCGTAAAGTTTATTGTGGACTTGTTCGTTCCACACATTTTGCCATCTCTCTGCTAGTCGTTTTTTAACAACCAGCTTCAAGTCACCTCCTTCAATGAACATTGTATGCTGAGAAGGACTTGCTGACTTTGCAGCTGCATCAGCTGCTTCATTCCCTTTTATACCTACATGGCCTGGGACCCAACGAAATTTTACAAAAATATTACTTGCAATAAGATGGCAAAACAGTTTGTGAATTTTAATCACTATAGAGTGAGAACTAGGTTCATGTGAGATCAAAGCCTGAAGTGCACTAACTGAGTCAGTGTAAATAACACAGCGACGATGACCTTTACTAATTATATATTTTAAGGCTAGATAAATAGCCTGCAACTCTGCAGTAAAGATGGAAGAATTCGATGCAATTTGTTCTGCCACGATCTCATCCTGGCAGACAAAGGCTGAGCCAACGTAATCAACCGATTTCGATCCATCAGTATAAATAGGAATTAAATTCCTGTCGTGGTGTTGAATTTCTGCAAAGTGCTGCCTATAGATGTAGTCCGGGGTGGATTCCTTAGGAAACTGCTTTAAGCTAAAGTCAACATTAATCACAGGAGTTGACCAAGGTGATATATTATCGACCTCGCCTGTGAAATGTTGCTTGTGTCCAGGTCAATCGTGCTGCTTACATTCTCCATTCTAATGTCAAATGTAGGGACACAACTTGGGCGAGCTGTAAATAATCTTTTCAGCTGAGTATCTGATACTCTACAATAAACTGAAGGTTTAGCCAGAGATTTCTGTTTAATGTAATAGAACAAAGACAACTGCTCTCTCCTGAGAGATAGTGGAGGCTCATAAGCATCCACGTACAAACTTTGAACAGGAGAAGTTCGAAATGCACCAGTGCACAAACGCAATGCTTGATGGTGGATTGGATCCAGCATCCGAAGAGTAGATTCTCGCGCAGAGCCATAAACAACACATCCATAATCCAGCTTAGAGCGAACGAGGGCTCTATATATCCTGAGCATCGAACATTTGTCTGCTCCCCAGGATGAGCAGCATAATACCTTTAAAAGGTTCAGAGATTTTAAACATCTACTCTTCAAATTGCGCAAGTGTGGTAAGAACGTCAATTTATGGTCAAACACAACACCCAAAAATTTTGCTTCATTGACCATTGGGATTTTAACCCCATTTAGGTGAATTTCAGGGTCCAGGTGCAAACCACGCCTTCGGCAAAAGTGGATGCACGAGGTCTTCTCTGCATTAAAAGTAAAACCATTGATCTTGGACCAATTGTCTATGCGATTTAGGGAGGTTTGCAGTTGTCTTTCAATAAAACTCATGTTAGTAGACTGACAGGAGATCTGAAAGTCATCCACATACAAAGAGTGTTTCACACTGGAAGGAAGACACTTAGCTATGCTATTAATTTTGATTAGGAACAGAGTCACACTCAGAATAGAACCTTGAGGAACACCCTCTTCTTGTGTGAAAGGCCTAGACAAAGTGTTGCCCATCCTAACTTGGAATCTTCGATTCTGCAAGAAGTTTTTTATAAAAATTGGCAGATTACCCCGCAGTCCAAATTCATGCAGATCACGGAGTATTCCATATCGCCAGCAGCGATCATAAGCCTTCTCTATATCGAAAAACACAGACACTAAGTGCTGTCGTCTTACAAACGCTTCGCGTATAGATGTTTCAAGGTTTACTAGATTGTCTGTGGTACTTCTGTTCCTACGAAATCCACTCTGATGTGGTGAAAAGTAGTTCTTTTCCTCTAGGAGGAACATCAGGCGTCTGTTTACCATTCTCTCGAAAAGTTTGCAGAGACAACTAGTCAGAGAAATTGGTCTATAATTAGAGGGATTCTTGCAGTCTTTACCTGGCTTGGGAATGGGAATTATGATAGATAGCCTCCAAGAGTCAGGAAAAGTATGTTCTGTCCATATTCTGTTGAACAGATTCAGAAGGTTACTAAGGGAATTGTCTGACAGATTTTTAATCATGCTGTAATGGATTTTATCCGGCCCTACAGCAGTATTCCCCGAGCGAGAGATTGCTGTACATAGTTCTATTCTGCTGTATGGCACATTATATTCCTCATTAGATAGAGAGTGGAAGTTTAGATATTGTTTTTCAGTTTGCACTTTGTAAGCCTGAAAATCCTTTGTATACATAATATTGCTGGATGAGGACGAAAATGTTTCACCCAACAAATCAGCAATACCTTTTATGTCACTGATTATTGTGCCATTATTTTCCAGCATGGACAGAGAGTGAGAAGCATATTTCCCATTAATTTTATGGATTTTATCCCAGACTGCTTTTGAGCTGGTGGAAGATGTTATGCTAGAAACATACTTCCTCCAGGAATCCCTTTGGCTTTGCCTCCTTATTTTTCTGGCATTTGCCTTTGCTTTTTTAAAAGCTATCAAATTCTCAGCAGTGGGGTATCTTCTGAAAATCCCCCATGCTTTCTTTTGTTTTTTAAATGCTGCCTCGCAATTCTGATCCCACCATGGTTTCGGATGTTTTGGATATCTGGTTGACGTTTTCCCCATTGTTTTTTCGGCTGCCTGAATAATACTGGAAGTGACAACTTCTACTGCATCATTGATATCAGCAGTATTGACCATTTCCTCAGTGATGTTAGCCAAAGAGAAAAATGCAGGCCAATCTGCCGTTTCAAATTTCCAGCGTGGTGGACGGGCTGTTTCACAGCTTCCTCTGCCTCTATATTTTAAAAATATTGGAAAGTGGTCACTGGAAAGTGGATTAGATCCAACCTCCCATGTAAACGCTGAAAACAGATTTGGACTAGCTAATGTCAAATCAATGGCAGTAAATGTTCTTGTTGGGGCGTGGAAGTATGTCACTTCTCCAGTATTAAATAAATACAGTTGGTGATTACCTATGAATCTTTCAATGGCTCTGCCTAGACAATTGATGTCGTGACTGCCCCACATTGGATTGTGGCCATTGAGATCACCAAGTAGAATAAACGGAGTTAGCAGTTGTTCAACCAAGTCATCCAATTCATCCTCATTGACTCTGACATCTGGTGGCAAGTATATGGAACAAACTGTGACAGTTACTCCAATTGAAATTCTGACTGCCACAGCTTGCAGCTCTGTTGTTATTTGTACCGGTAAGGAAGGGATGCAATTTGAAACCAGTACAGCCACACCTCCACTGGCGCGGGTGTGGCTGTCGTCATCTTTACGGTAAAGATCGAATCCTTTTAAAGAAATTCTTTCTCCAGGTTTTAGATGTGTTTCCTGGAGTGCCACGCAGAGAGATGAGGTAGAGTATGTCAGGTGTTTAACGTCAGAGAAGTTGTTGCGGAAACCACGACAGTTCCATTGGATTATTTTATAATCCATTATGTGTTTGAGGTAGCATTCTTTGCGAGGGTATCCCTCTTTAATTTAACAGGGGGTCTCTCTTTTGGAGGTGACTTTGGTTTTGTAACCTCCGAATTAGTCTCTTCATCAGAAAAGTCAGAGAACTCACTCATAGACTGAGTCTCCGACTTTTTAGCTGATTTAGAGAGGGCAACTTTTACTTTTTGCTTGTTAAGTGGGTTTTTATTGGCCTTTTTTGAACCCACATTTCTTGTTATTACCCCTGTTTTAGGTAGGGGTGTCTTGGTCTTCTTGCTCTCCTTTTCTGGTGTTTGGGTAGATGGCAGTATTAAACATTTCGCATGGCGGGTAAAGGATTCACTTGGAGAGACAGAGATATCTGTTTGAACCGCACAAGTGTTTGTGGATTTCAAGACAGCAGCATAGGTCTTCTGCTTCAGTGGTGCACTAGAAGTGACCATGCGGCGAGCCTCTGGGTATGGTAGGTTGTTAACTGTTTTCACTCGCTGGATCTCTTTCTCTCTCTGCCATGCAGGGCATTTTCGGGAGTAGGCAGGATGCGCATCCTTGCAGTTTACACAGCATGGGGTAGTTTTACATTCGGTACTCTCGTGACCTTCAGTCCCACACTGTGCACATACGCTTTTCCCGCGACAGGATGTTTGTGAGTGTCCAAACCGCTGGCATTTGAAACAACGCAGCGGGTTTGGGATATATGGACGAACTGAGCAACGTAGGTATCCTGCTGTAATGAAGGATGGCAATGTTGGCTTGTTGAAAGTAAGTATCAAGTGTTTGGTTGGTATCAACTTGCCATCTCTACGAATGGAAATGCGCCGAACAGCAACGACACCTTGATCTGAAAGACCGATCTGAATGTCTGATTCATCTTCAGACATCAGATCAATTTCAGATATCACACCACGTGATGAGTTTAGGCTTCCGTGTGGTGTGACAGTGACTTCCATTTCTCCCAGAGTCTTTGTTTGCAAAAGTTTTGCCGATTGTTGTGGGGAAGCTGTTTCCACCAGTAAATCTCCCGATCTTAATTTTTGTATTTTTTTCAATTGTCCAATAGTTGATTCAAACAATTTTTGAATCAAGAATGGAGATGCTTTAGATAGAGGTTTTTCTCCAGTCGCATGCACTATTAAGTAAGCAGGGTGGCTGGAGGTCTGGTCTTTGGTCACTTGTTTTGTGATTTTATGATCCATATTTAAAAATATATATTCAGCTCCTAGTGACCCCACCCACCATGGGGCCCAACAAGGGGATGCCGTCACATGAGAGGATCCCATAGACCGTCACACCAGGGTTTCCCAGGAGCTATACCCTCACAATGCAGTCAAGTAGAGCACATCTTGTCTGACATGTCCGCCCAATCTGCATCGATCAGTTGACTCCAAGCCGAGGTCAACAATGACTCAACGACCAGCCGATTGACTCAAACGGAGCCTGATTTGAGCCTCCCGTTTATCCGAAGCAGGGGCCAAAGCAGTGTGTTGGGGACGTTATGTTGCCCCTCAACTACCAGGATCCCCCTTTCCGGCATACGGGACACCACGCACGGCAAACACGTGGGTGGGCGTTCAGATCCCAGGGATGGTAAAGAAGAGATACTAAACCATCTCTGGGAGGTCCCCTCACCACGGACAGGAACCCACATCGAGGGGACATTACTTTTCAAAGTAGTTAGTTAGTTAGTTCTAGTTTTTTTGGCACAAGAGCCAAACAGGCTATGCTGCGCCATGACAAATGGTAAAATTAAACAAAGCTAAATATATATATCACATAGCGTCAATACAACACAAAAACTCAAACAAACAGAACAACACAAATATAAATATATAATAAATAAATAAATAAATTAGTTAACTTAAATCTCTCTCTTAATATTTATAACTTTCAAAAAGTTCAGTATCTTATCAAGATTTGGCCTCTGGCCCAAAATCTCTCTCAAAGTTGCATTTCCAAAATGCTGTCTGTGACTGTGGTCAAAAGCAACACAGTTGCAAAGTATATGTTTAACACTTAAAGTACAAATGCAATACTGGCATACTAGCTGGTCATCACCCTTCAAAAGGTATTGATGAGTAAGCCGAGTATGTCCAATTCTCAGACGAGTAAGAACGACTTCAGATCTCCTATCATACTGTTTCTTGTGTGTCCAATTTTCTATTATAGGTTTGATCTCGTAAAGTTTATTGTGGACTTGTTCGTTCCACACATTTTGCCATCTCTCTGCTAGTCGTTTTTTAACAACCAGCTTCAAGTCACCTCCTTCAATGAACATTGTATGCTGAGAAGGACTTGCTGACTTTGCAGCTGCATCAGCTGCTTCATTCCCTTTTATACCTACATGGCCTGGGACCCAACAAAATTTTACAAAAATATTACTTGCAATAAGATGGCAAAAAAGTTTGCGAATTTTAATCACTATAGAGTGAGAACTAGGTTCATGTGAGATCAAAGCCTGAAGTGCACTAACTGAGTCAGTGTAAATAACACAGCAACGATGACCTTTCCTAATTACATATTTTAAGGCTAGGTAAATAGCCTGCACCTCTGCAGTAAAGATGGAAGAATTCGATGCAATTTGTTCTGCCACGATCTCATCCTGGCAGACAAAAACTGAGCCAACGTAATCAACCGATTTCGATCCATCTGTATAAATAGGAATGAAATTCCTGTCATGGTGTTCAATTTCTGCAAAGTGCTGCCTATAGATGTAGTCCGGGGTGAATTCCTTAGGAAACTGCTTTAAGCTAATGTCAACATTAATCACAGGAGTTGACCAAAATGATATATTATCGATCTCGGCCTGTGAAATGTTGCTTGTGTCCAGGTCAATCGTGCTGCTTACATTCTCCATTCTAATGTCAAATGTAGGGACACAACTTGGGCGAGCTGTAAATAATCTTTTCAGCTGAGTATCTGATACTCTACAATAAACTGAAGGTTTAGCCAGAAATTTCTGTTTAATGTAATAGAACAGAGACAACTGCTCTCGCCTGAGAGATAGTGGGGGCTCATAAGCATCTACGTATAAACTTTGGACTGGAGAAGTTCGAAACGCACCAGTGCACAAACGCAATGCTTGATGGTGGATTGGATCCAGCATCCGAAGAGTAGATTCTCGCGCAGAGCCATACACGATACATCCATAATCAAGCTTAGAGCGAACAAGAGCTCTATATATTCTGAGCATCGAACATTTGTCTGCTCCCCAGAATGAGCAGCATAATACCTTTAAAAGGTTCAGAGATTTTAAACATCTACTCTTCAAATTGCGCAAGTGTGGTAAGAACGTCAATTTATGGTCAAACACGACACCCAAAAATTTTGCTTCGTTGACCATTGGGATTTTAACCCCATTTAGGTAAATTTCAGGCTCCAGGTGCAAACCACGCCTTCGGCAAAAGTGAATGCACGACGTCTTCTCTACGTTAAAGCTGAAACCATTGGTCTTGGACCAATTGTCTATGCGATTTAGGGAGGTTTGCAGTTGTCTCTCAATAAAACTCATATTACTAGACTGGCAGGAGATCTGAAAGTCATCCACATACAGAGAGTGTTTCACACTGGGAGGAAGACATTTAGCTATGCGGTTAATTTTAATTAGAAACAAAGTCACACTCAAAATAGAACCTTGAGGAACACCTTCTTCTTGTGTGTAAGGCCTAGATAAAGTTGTGCCCATCCTGACTTAAAATCTTCAATTCCGTAAAAAGTTTTTTATAAAAGTTGGCAAATTACCCCGCAATCCGAATTGGTGCAGATCACGAAGTATTCCGTATCGCCAGCAGCGATCATAGGCCTTCTCTATATCGAAAAACACAGACACTAAGTGCTGTCGTCTAACGAACGCTTCGCGTATGGATGCTTCAAGGTTTACTAAATTCTCCGTGGTACTTCTGTTCCTACGAAATCCACTCTGATGTGGTGAAAAGTAATCCTTTTCCTCTAAGAGGAACATCAAACGTCCATTTACCATTCTCTCAAAAAGTTTACAGAGACAACTCGTAAGAGAGATTGGTCTGTAATTAGAGGGATTCTTGCAGTCTTTACCTGGCTTGGGTATGGGAATGATGATAGATAGCCTCCAAGAGTCAGGAAAGGTATGTTCTGTCCATATTCTGTTGAACAGATTAAAAAGATTACAAAGGGAATTGTCTGACAAATTTTTAATCATGCTGTAGTGGATTTTATCCGGGCCTACAGCAGTATTCCCCGAGCGAGACATCGCTCTATGTAATTCTATTCTGGTGAATGGCACATTATATTCCTCATTAGATGAGGAGTAAAAGTTTAAGTACTGTTTTTCACTTTGAGCTTTATAAACCTGAAAATCCCTTGTATACACAATATTGCTGGATGAAGCCGAAAACGTCTCACCCAACAGATCAGCAATACCCCGTATATCGCTGATTATTGTGCCATTATTTTCCAACATGGACAGAGAATGAGAAGCATATTTCCCATTAATTTTATGGATTTTATCCCAGACTGCTTTTGAGCTGGTGGAAGATGTTATGCTAGATACATACTTCCTCCAAGAATCCCTTTGGCTTTGCCTCCTTATTTTCCTGGCATTTGCCTTTGCTTTCTTAAAAGCAATCAAATTGTTAGCAGTGGGGTATCTCTTCTGAAAATCCCCCATGCTTTCTTTTGTTTTTTAAATGCTGCCTCGCAATTTTGACTCCACCATGGTTTATGAACAGTAATAAAATATAAAAATAATAGATCACGTATATATTTATATTTTCAGATAAGTCAAGACTTTCTTCATTTGAGTGGTTTTCCATGTGTGTATGGAGCCATTGACTGCACCCACATTCCAATTCAGTCACTGGGAGGAGAAACTGCTGAATTATTTCTAAATAAAAAAAGATATTTTTCTATAATGTTCAGACAGTTTCAGATAGCCAACTTAAAATCAGAAATATAGTAGCCAAATGGCCAGGTAGTTCTCATGATGGCACTATATTTGCCAATAATCATCTGTGTGCTATGTTTCTAGCAGGAGACATTCCATCAAAATATCATCTTGGTGACAGTGGATATGGATGCAAGAGATATCTATTAACACCAATATTAAATCCACAAAGTGATCAAGAAAAATGATAATTATTAGTTATATATATATATTATTAAAATATATTTAATGGATAATATAGTTTTAAATGGTCATATATATTTCAAAATTAATATCAATTATTTTTTCTTTGAAAGATATAACAGATGCCACATAAAAGCACGGAACACAGTGGAACGGCAATATAGTTTATGGAAACGACGTTTTCCCTGTTTATCAGTAGGTTCACATTGCAACCCTCAAAATGCTATAGCTGTCATAGTTGCCAGTACAGTGTTTCATAACATTGCAATTTCACATAGCAATATGACAGTTCCAACAGAATTTGATGATATTTGTATGAATGAAGATGTTCTGGTGCTTGTTGTCAGAAGTCAGAATGCAGCTGGATTTGCAAAGAGAAACGCATTAATAGTAGATTTCTTTAGTATTTAACTTCTGAAATGTTTGCATAATCTTTTAAGATTATGCAAATATTTCAGACATTATTATTAAATTAAAAGGCCCTTTTCAGGCCAAAAATTTTGCTTAAGAGTTAGCCAAATCAATATAAGTAAAAACTATCAAAACTTTCAATATTGTTATACATCAAATTTTAATTATCCAAATAAATTTCTTTTTTGAAATAAAAGATACTTTTGTTACTCAAGAAACTCTTATGTTGAAGAAGAAAATAAATTATTGTTAATTAGTGATAATAGATATATTAAATATAAATATGCATAAAGATGCTGCAATTTGAAGAAAATTTTATTTTATTTAAACAAATAATAATGAGAACAAGTTACTTTTTGAAACAAGTAATTCTCCATAAAAGTTAAGTAATAAATAAAAGTTGTAGGGATGAACGGAGTAATTGTAAATCCTTGTTTTTGGACAGTCAGTCCAAGCCTTACAAACATGTTAAGTGGCAGAAGATATTGTAAATGAACATAATTTTTGAGATGAAAAATGCACAAAATTAGGCAGTTTTATTTCACCAAGCAAATGAAACATAGACGAAATCCTGTTGTAATGCAATATGGTTTATGAGACATTTTCCATGCCTTTCTGTTGGACTACTCTATAATTTGCAGAATGCAGTGCATATTATAGTTTCTCACGATATTGCACTACAAGATGGAAGTATAGCATTATTTCATGATGATGATGTTCATTTTTTAACTTCAGATGTGATGTTCCTGTACAAATATTTAAATACCTTAAATGTTCAAGATTTTGCTTAAAAAGAATGCAATAATTCAGAATTTTTTCTTTAATGTTAAAATAAAAATTTCATATAGTTTTAAATAAAATTTTATTTTCTGAAACGTTTTATTGTTATTACTGTGTTATTATTTTAAAAAGAAACTATATAGGACATAAATACTTCATCAAAAATTTTATATTAAAAAATAAAAACAGTTTAACACTTTTTACAACGTAAAAAGTGTTAAATTTAACTGAAGACATAAACTAGATGGGTTTCCTCCTCCTATCTTAAATAATTCAGTTTTTTTCTGGGACTGTTCTTTTACAGCATTTTTTTTAAGTTTTTATAACAGTCCCATAGCTGCTTACTTTTTCTTAGTGTGATGCCCGAGATTCCATTATATCCTTCGGTTAATATCTCCCAAATATCTCTCTTCTGTTTTGAAAAAACCGTGTTTGTTTTTTTGTTTTCTATTGTTTGTTTACATTTCTCAACTAATTTGAGCAGTATTTCTTTCTCAAAATTTGTGAAATTATGGTGAACCTGCTATCCTCTTGACTTTCTGCCATTTTCTACACGTTTGCTTTCAACCAACAAGACGCTGCTTACAAAATAAAACTTGTTTAATCTCGAATGCAGAATTGTTTTAAAATATTAACTCTAGAGTAGTGAAACTCTAAAGTTAAACTTTTATCTGAATACAAAAGAAGAGTAACTTGTAATCTGACTTTGAGTTACATCTAAACTCGAGTTCGTCAACTCTGTTTAACTCGCATTGGTGAATACAAAGGTTAGCAGAGCGATGTGCGCTGCAACCTTGCGTAACCCGATTTTGTGGGTAAATCTTACCTGTTAAATGTTAACTTGTAAGGAACTGAGTCCGAGCGTTATTTTTATTTTATTATATTTTGTTTGGGGCTTATATTTAGTTAGGACGAAGGTTCCCCACCGCTCTCTTAGTAACCAAAAAAGAAGATAATAAACCAACTCACAAAAGAACGAGCGCCATAGGAAAAATCACGTGCACTTGTGCTGCCCAGTGGAAATGAACAGTCCGCAGAAAAAAAATAGAGGGGGAATCCCCACACTCACTAAAAAAGAAATACTTACTAAACTGTCATAAAACATCCCAGAAAATTGTGCTAAATACTTTGCAAACGGTTTATAAGATTTTGTTGGAGAATTGAAGCTGCCAGAAAGAAATTTGATGTTAGAAAATTAAGTATGTAAATAAGGGGAGTAACCTAGCTGAATTGTGATGTCACCTCACAGTATAAAACCAGCTCGCTAACTGAAGACGAACAAGGTGATTTCCAGAGCGAGGTGATTCCTGATCGAGGTGTACCATTGAGTGAAAAATTCAACGCGAAGTCCAGATTGAAAGTTAGGCGATCCAAGGAGTTTAAAGAGGAATTCGATTTGACGATAGCGAAAGGATTGAGCAAACAGGTTCCTAATATAGTGAGGTGACGGATAGGCGTTTAGTTCGTAAGAGATTTTGTTCATAGTTCTTAAGTATTTGATTTGTCGAATTTTCAAAGGGGAATTAAGATTAAGTTAAGCTAAGTAGCTGAGTTTTATTGTCGGGTTGACTTGTTGATTTTCGTTAATAAATTTTGTTTTGGATTATAGACATTTGTACATAGTTAAATTCGATTTACTAATTAAATATATTTGAAACTTTTTCTTTGACTTGATATTTGTCGTTATTCTTACTAATTTTTTCAGTGCACGCGTAAAAGTCCAGGCCTGGCAAACTAATCTCGAATCCGCGTAAAGTACCCGTTAGGTTGACGGAAGTTTTACCGACCGCAGTTAGTGTCGGTTTCCTAAGATACTAAAAATAGTACTTTACAAAATTACTTAGCCTTTCTGACAGAAAATAAAAATGCGTATTATTTTCGTTAAAGTTATTTATTAATAATTATCAACATTATTGAAATATTAATATAGCCATAAAAACGGTTGATATTCGAAACCTACAAATTATTGCTTTTAGTAATCTTTATAACAGAAACTAAATGTCGTGTCTATATTTTATTTTTTTTTATTATATATAATTAGGTATACCTAAGGTGACTAGACGTCCCTCTTCTGGAGGGACATTCCCGATTTTTAACAATTTGTCCTGCATCCTGCCGCATTTTAAAAAAGTCCTGACTTTTTGGAATGATTAAATTTTTGTCAATTATGTGTCATAAACTTGGATCTTACGTTTAAGATTCGGTAAAGATCGTTTCGTATTGTGGCTGTACGCCATATTAGATATATATTTTGTTTTAATTTTTGTATATTTTCCTTTCTTTGTTTTGTCTATTGTTTGTCCCTTGTAGAAATTTCCTTCCTAACCCTTCCTATTTGGGTGGTGGTGACTAATCCCTTTAGAACGAAAGAGAGGAATGTGACCCTGAGGGGTGTGTGTGTGAACAATGGGCATTCTTTGCTGAGACTCCAACAAGATAGGACGGATGAAAAATTACAATATAATATAATTTTAAATTATATTATTTTTTAGTTTTTTAACATAATAAGCAAGAAAAGAGAATGCAAGTTCAACGATGATCTAAGAAGTGAATTTCCGTTTATTAAGAAGACCAAAAGCGATCACATCATAAAATGTGAGAAATGTAATGGTGAATTTTCTATTTCGCACAGCGGAAAGAATGATATTACAAAGCATTTGGAGACACAGCAACATAAAAGGTATTTAAATCTTGCTGCATCTTCCTCAAAAATACAGGACTTTTTCAAAAAACAAAGACAAAGAAACGCAATTAGCATTGGCAGAAAGACTTGTCTTTTCATGCTATTAATCACAATCATAGCTTCAGGTCAATGGACTGTTCATCACAAGTCATCAAAATATTGTTCAACAAAAAATTTGCCTGTGCTAGAACAAAATCTGAGGCGTGTGTAATGTGCTTTCCCCATGCTAGAACAAAATCTGAGGCAATTGTGTGTAATGTGCTTTCCCCATATGCATTGTCAGAATTTTTAAAAAATCTAGAATAAACAAATTTTATTTTCATATATTATGACACATCTAATCATAAGGATAGAAAAATATTTCCAACCGTTATTAGATTTTTTGATTCGAAAACAGGAATAAAAATTAGAATTTTAGATTATGTATCATTACCCGGCAAAACTTCAGAAATAATAGAGTCCGAGCGCAAGTTACTCGAGCGCCGCCCTGGTGGCAAATATTTACATAACATATAGGAGTTCGCTAAATAATGTATATGCGTTATATCTGAGACATTTCGAAAACCTTACCTAGTTCAGTAAATCGCTTATTGTTTTTTAATTTGTATTTGAGTTATAATATTAAAAATGGGTAAATCAAATGTAAATTGTTGTGTTTGGACGTTCTAATACACTAGCAAACACGCAACATGTAACGCCGAAAGTTTCATTTTATTGTTTTCTGGCAGGTCTACACCTTAAACAGAAATGCCAAATTTAGATAAATTTTGCTAAAAGACAAAAGGAAAAAAATACAAAATTTATTGTTAATTTTTAAAAAATTGACACGAATAATTTTATAAAAATATCCTTGTAAATTTAGTAAAAACGGATCACAGGGCTACCCGCTAAATCAGCACGGATATGCAGTATGCATTTTATAGATGGGGAAAAAGTGAAGATCCAAGATGTCCAAATTATAATCCAACAATCTATCCCGAAAAAAGAAGAAACGAAGAAAATTGTCGACACGAACAGTCAATGAAGAGATATAAACGCCTAATGAACAGAAGAAATATTTTATTTGAAGAAGCAGGAAGACACCTTTGATGTAGCAATTGAAAACAATTTTTTAGACCCTAAACAAAAACAAAAACGTGATTTTGGAACTCAAACAGAGGTTACAAACGAACGGTTTGGAGACTTAAAAATTTTTTATTTGCATGACTAGTAACAATGTTTCTGAAACTCGAGTTTCCCATATTAAAATGATTTCAAAAGAATGTGGAGAAAATCATAGGTCGTGTCATTTTAGTGGTGTAGCAAATTTTCATGATGATCAATCTTTAAAAGATCTAATATCAGTAGGATTCGATGTTTTCAATTTACTTTTAGACACGCTTCCAAACAGTCCTGTTAGAATTTATGAATTGTCTTGGGAAAATAAGTTACTAATTTTTCTAATGAAGTTAAAGTTGGGTTTGTGCTATTCAGCATTAGGTGCATTGTTTGGAATTCATAGAACCACCATTAAAACATAGTTTTTACAAATTTTAGAAATTATTTTTGTTGCAACAGAAGATTGGATTATTTGGCCAACAAAATTATCTGTTAAGGCTACATTACCTCAATCATTTAAAGAAAATTATCCCGAAACAAGAGTAATCATCGATTGTACAGAAATTAAAACTGAGAAGCCATCATCAGTTCGACATCAAATTCAGTTTTATTTCTACTATAAATCTGCTTGTACTGTAAAATATTTAATTGGAATTGCCCCATCAGGACATAACTTTTCTTTCTAGTGGGTATGAAGGAAGAAGTACAGATTCGTTTATAACAAATGATTGTGATATTCTACAAAAACTGGAGGAGGGAGATATTGTTATAGCTGATAGAGGGTTTCCTCAAATTAAATCGGGTGTCGAAAATAAAAATTTTATTTTAATTATGCCTCCTTTTTCAAAACCAAATCAAAATCAGTTTAGTGCTAATGAAATGGACGAAACATACAAAATTGCTCGTGTAAGAATTCACGTTGAGAGAACCATTGGTAGAATTAAAATTTTTGAAATATTGAACTGTAGATTACCCATTTCACTTCTTCCATATGCAGATAAAATAATGTTTGTTTGTGCAGTATTAGTAAATCTGCAGCCACCAATTATAAATGAGTGAAATTTTTTTATTGTGAAAACACTGAAACTTAATACTATTTACAATTGCAGGTAAATAATAATTAAAGTAGAACATTTGCATCTTCTCTAATGGTGAATAAATGAACGTCTCATTTTTTTCCACTTTAAGTATTACATTTTGTACAGTACATCATTATAGATAAATAAATAAGAAAATTGAATATTTGTTACATATAAAGCTAATTGCATTTGTGTATAATATATGCTATTTTCTTTTAAATAAAGTTTAGAACTTTTAAACTCTAAATATTTTACAAATATCTCATTTGTCCCGAAATCAACAATTTTTTAAAAAATCTTTACACGTGTAAGGGCGTTTAATTTCGAGTAAGCTAAACTAAAACTAAAAGCTAAATTAAAAAAACAATAAGCGATTTACTGAACTAGGTACGGTTTTCGAAATGTCTGATATAACGCATATGCACTCTTTAGCGAACTCCTATGTGTTATGTAAATATTTTCCACCAGGGCGGCGCGCGAGTAACTTGCGCTCGGACTCTATTGTCAATTCCATTATTAATATTTTGGAAAAAAACAATTTAAAACATAAAATGGTTGCATATTGCACAGACAATACAAATGCAAATTTTGGAGGAAAAGCAAGAGATACGAATAATATTTTTTATAAATTAAACGAAAACCTTAATCAAAACATTATTGGTGTTGGTTGTGCAGCGCACATAATATATAACGCTATTCAAACAACTACCGACTTCTTGCCCATAGATGTGGAAAATATTATTATTAAAATATATTCATATTTCTATATCGTGTTGAAAGCCTTAAAGAATTTTGTGAAACTGCGGAAGTCAAACATCAGAAAATACTTGAATATAGTAAAATGTGCTGGTTAGCTCTTTTGCCACCTATGGAACGAATTTTGAAAATACAGTCACATAAGTCGTCACCTGGATAACTCGACATGATCGGTTAAGTAGTCAGTTTTCTGTGGTCCTGGCCAACTTACATAGGCATTAATGTTAAAAAGACTCCGGTTTACTCAACACCGTTTAACATGTCACTACTAGATAAGTTGACATACTTTTGCTGTCCCACACTCTGATAAGTCGTCCCCCCTCCTGAAAAAATGAATTCACTCCGCATGTGTGGTGTGAACTCATTTTTTTTCAGGAGTGGGAGTCAATTTATTTATTAATATATTTAATATCTTATATATAAAATTCTCGTGTCACAATGCTAGTTACCTTACTCCTCCGAAACGGCTTTACCGATTTTTACCAAATTTTATATGCATATTCAATAGGTCTGAGAATCAGCTACTATCTATTTTTCATATCCCTACACCATTTCCCCCCTTTCAAAAATATATTTATATATGGATTAAGGCTTTTATGTCCAACAGATGGCGCTAACTTCCGACGATCTAAGTTTGCTTTTCTGTGAAGCATTATGCTTTTCTGTGAGCATGAACTGAAGCAGATCATTTTCTATCTATCTATATAAATAAAATATAACGTTCGTTTGTTCCTACCGATTCCTTTGAAATTTTGACACAACGTTGCATTCGAATACGCACGTGTTTTTATATAATATACATGTCGAAATTCCCCCCAGTGGGGGGAGATGGACGGGATTAAGGCTTACCGTGAAGAACTCGGCTTTTATTATACTATTTTAGATGCGTTTTTGATTGCGTTTTAATAGGGTACGTCAAGAGAATGTACACTAAGAAGGGATTTTTTGAAATTCCCCCACGGGGGAAGTGTTATACATTTATAATAGATACATTTTGAGCCACAACAACGCGTGGCCGGGTCAGCTAGTATTAATATATAATATAATAAAATATATAATATCATATTTCTATATCTAATTCTAATATATTACTATATAATATATAATATATTAATAAAAATGCCTTAACATTTTATGTATTTTTATGTATAAAATAATAACAGATAAACAAAAAGAAAATATACAATCTACATCAACGTCACACAAAAATCCAATTTTGCATTTTCTCACGCTAGAGGCATTAAGAATCCTTAGACATTACTTGCCAACAATTGACAATTGTGAAGATGATGTTTTCATGGCGTTCACGATCGTTGAAAAAGAAAGTCGAGGCAGTTAAGTGCTCAAAACAAACAACACTAAATGAATTTTTCAGTTTTTCATCTACATAGTAATTGTAAATGGAGGACACAATGTATTGTAAGCCTATACTACTGTATAACACACTACTGTATTTTCCTAATTGTAGTTTTGTGGTTTTTTTCCAACATCACTTTATTCGTCACGTCAGATAACTCAACACAGTTCCACTTCCCCTTGGGGTGTTGACTTACGAAGAGTCGACTGACTGTATATGATCCTTTGAAATCCTACTTTCTATCACAGTATAAATGGCCTAGAATTTTAGAAAAGTTTTTTGAAAAAGAATCTTCAAAAATTTGGCTCGAGTTTGTACACAATCAAGCAGCTGTTTTTCAAAATGCTGTAAAATTTATTGAAGATGACAAAATTTCAGTAATCAAAGTAGCAAACAAACTTAAAAATTTTAAATTTCAGTGTCAAGAGCAGTTAGAAAATAATTTCCTTCCATTAATCATCCGTAATAATATAAGTCAGTTAGAAGAACAAGGTGCAATAAATTGTGCAGATTTCATGAATCACGTCAAAAATTTCTATAGTAACTGCTTAGATTATTTAGAAAAGTGGACGGTACATTACAATGATATTGAACATTTTCATTGGGTCATGTTAAAACAAGAACTTAATTCGGAAGATGTGCAAAAATCATTCGATCACATTAGTCAACATTTTCCAGATAGCAATATTTCCGAAAATGATCTTTTTAACAAAGTATCATTATTAAAAAATATATCAACAAGGAAAAGGTTAAATCTTAGGCATCAGCAAAAATCTCAACAGAGAACAAATGGCTAGAAATATTTCATCATTTTGAAACAAACCATGTTCCATACAATAACGCATAAAAATTGTGGAATACATACTGTCCTTACTAGGAACAAATGCCCCGACTGATGCGTTTTTTCTACCATGAATAAAGTGTGCACATCCGACAAATCACAATTAAGTGTGCACATCCGACAAATCACAATTAAGTGTTGAGACTATAAAAGCAATATTATGTGTATAATATAATTTAACAAATTGGGGGCACTTCAAGCATTAATGTGACTGGTGACTTTTCAGCTCACTCTTCTCAAATCGAATATAATCTCAATTTAGGTATATAGTTAATTATTTATACTAACATGAATAATCTTAAGACAATACTGCTGCTGCTAATAATAGCCGGAATAGAACCGAATCCTGGTCCATTACAAAAAAACTCCTATGTAACGAGGAAGACAGCCTATCCATCATTCCAATCAGCCAGTCATCAATCCTAAATCTTCGAAAAGAAAAAAAAATTTGATTACTACCTATGTGGAACCGAGAAACATCAATTCTTCATCTTTGCAAGATGAGAAATTTCTTTCAAACATTTCGCTAGAAAATCTAAATATTAAATCTCCAGACACCGCAACTACAGCTTTATGATCAAAAGTTGTTGATTTAATTACTGAAAGTAACAAAAAAATTAGATCATCAATTTGGATATATTCAAAAAGAAATTAATGGCATTCATAATGAATTTACCGAATTTAAAAAACAACTACATCTAATTAATGAAAGAAACGAAAAGACTGATCAAGAAATAATTAAAATCCGGATTGACAAAGAGTTAATGCAATATAAGATTGATTCTCTTAATAATATACTTAATAATAACAAACTAATAATTTACAATTATTCAAAATCGTTTACAGATGCAATCACAAAGAAGTCCTGAATTTATTGAATCACTCTCTAAATATATGTTGCACTATGGATAAAGGTATTAAATCTATATATAATATTCCTAATAATAAAATAAACATTAAATGTGTTATCCTGTAACCCAATCAACTGAGAAACAATATTATCACTTCTTTTAATAAATTAAAACAAAGTAATCCAACTGGAGACTAGAAAAAATTAAATATATCAACAGATTTGGTTAAAAACTCCTGTATTAGACAAAAATTACTACTTCCCTATTATATTGACTTAAAAAAACGTGGGATACAGGTTAAATTACATGATGACTATCTGCTTATAAATAAACAAAAAATTACTTATTGTTTTATTCAAAAACAATTGGTTAATGCTGATGATTTTTTAGAATTTTCTCCTTAAAATATCTAGATCAATCAGCAACTTCAGATGAAATGAACCAACTAAATAGTAGATTTGAAAACCATGATAAAACCCAACTAAAAATAATTAACTGGAATTGTCGAGGACTAACTAAGAAAATTATTGCCAATGACTATTTATCTCTTAAACAATACTGACATTTTTGGAATTACAGAAACCTGGATGACTTCAATACCTGACAAACTAATTAAAAATAATGATAATTATTATATCATATCTACTTTAACTCAAAAACCGTTAGGCCCTGGACACCCATTCGGCGGACTTTGTTTATTATTTTAAAAAAAAAATATGAGAAATTAAATCAATGCCTCAATATACCCAACATCCTCGAACGCAGCCAAAATACTCATGTTTTACAAAAAAGGTAATAGAAATAATCCCAAAAACTACCGACCAATTGCGCTATTATCAACTATTAGAAAATGCTTTACCTCATTTTAGCCTCATGATTTCAAACTTGGACAACTAATCAGAAACTAAACGCACAATTCCAATTTGCCTTTATTAAGGCTAGAGGTACAGAATCGACAATTTTCTTACTGCCATCAATAATTCAAATCTATTTACTGCTTTTATCAATATTTCTAAAGCATTTGATTCAGTATACGTTCCTACTTTAGTAAATAAATTAAAACAATACAGTGCTGGAACTAAATTTTCTGACTCTATTAAGCATTTATTTTCATTGTATCAAATCAATATCAGTTATAATAATCAAACTTATCCGGAATTAAATTTAAATCATGGAATTCTACAAGGAGAACCGCTCTCACCATATCTCTTCAATTTTTATATCAACTAAATCAATAACCTTTTTTTAATTAATTCTGAAGGCATTAATATCCATGGCTGAACTTTCCATTACATTCTCTAGGCTGACGACTTGGTATTAATGGCTCCCACACATATAACACTGCAACGTAAGATTTCTTAAATTGAATTTAGGTAATTGTTTACTTATCTATCGATCAACGCAACTAAATCCAAAATAATCATTTTTAGAAACAATATTAAAATATCTAAACTTGAGAAATCCTTTTATTTAAATGGTTCACCCCTGGAAGTAGTCAATAATATAAAATATCTAGGAATCATTTTTAACTGGAATGGCAGCTTTAACTTACATTTTGACTATTTAAACATAAAGATCAACCAGCTTATTAATAATGCTATTTATTTATGCTCTAACTTGAAAATTTCTGATCTAAAACTGCATATGAAAATATTCCACACGATTATACTACCTGTAATCTTTTATGCAAGTCCGATATGGGCACTTGATTTATTTCACAATTTAGAAAAATTTCATATCATTTTCCTACATAAACTATTTAAGTTGGAACGTACAGTACCAGGATACGCCATTAGATCCAAAACAGACTTCAATTATTTCCATTTTTCCTAAAACAACTGATCAAATTTTTCTATCGCTTATTAAGTACTGACGATGACAATATAAAATTTCTATACAACATTATGAAATCTCAAATAAACGATTCAACTAATAATAAAAATACATGGGCTTCTAGTTTTGATAAAATTCTTCAAACATTTGGAATCTCGATTTTATTATTTGATAACTTGGATGAAAACTGGAAATTTGGATACTCCCTTTTGATAGAATCAGTCATATTGCACTCCATTCATGCAGATCAAAACAATATTTTAAATTCGACCTACCATCCTTGGTATCAGACTATCTTAAATATTCCTTCAAAGTTGAATTTCATCACTGCAAATATTAATATAAACATTAAACATCTACTACTACAAATTCGTCTTAATATTCTATCATCAATAACAACTATATTGGCTTTACAAAGGACTGTTACTGGTGTAATTTTAATAATTTCTCACTATTTCATATCCTCAACGATTGTCCAGCTTTACAGAAGCATCATCAAAAATATCAAATTAACAAACTGTTTAATGGAAACCAAGAATCAAATTTTAGATCTAAATTTAATACTTTATCATCTATATATATATATATATATATATGTATAAAATAAATAATTTTTTCATTCATATTACTAAAGAATTAACCAATTGTTGTATTAGTGATATTATTGTTTAATTAATTATTTTCGACGTCGTTTTCTGAAATTTGTATATTAATATATTTATATAAGATTGAATTGTTTATTAATGTAATTATATGCTAATTATTTATTTATTGTCTTATATAACCCCCCTGTAACAAGGTTCCCTTAATACAATAAAGTTATTAATATTATTATTTATAATTTAACAAATTCTTGTGAAAAATTTTATGACATTTTAAACAACAACAATTTATTTAAAAAATTTCACTCAAATGAAAAATATGTAAAAGAATAGAGAGTTTTTAAAAATTTATAATAATATATATATTATATATATTTATTATATTTGTAAATTTTACATATGTTGAAATTTTAAAAAATACAATACAACTTTTGCATTTTTTTTAATGAAAAAATTTTGTTACTTTAGAACAGGCATGTCAAACACGCGACCCGCAGGCCGCATGCGGACTGCCAACACATGGATTGCGGCCCGCCGAGACTTTAAAAATTTTTAAATATCAAGTTTTGACGCTTGAAGTTGGAAAGTTTGAACTTTTTTGAACTGTACGATTCCCGCCCTTTTTGTGTTTGTTCGTTCCGTATTTCGTCCAACCAATTCAAATTGGTCGACGCTACGAAAGACGATTGGATAACGACCGCGGCTTTGAATCTACGAAGAATGATTGGCCGGCGAACATCATACAAAAGCGGACGTCGTGGAAGACTGCTATGCGCCGATTGGTCCATCAGCGATTGCTACAATTCGTATAAAAGGAAAGGTTTTGGCACAGAAGTTAAGTTTTTGCTGGAACTTCAAGGCAGATGTTTGTGTGCTCTAACGCAGTGTTTCCCAACCTTTTTTTCCTCGCGAACCAAAAGAAAGGTCCGAAAAAATTTGACAAACCCCCTATGTAGTCGTTAATGACAGGTAAAAAAAAGCAATAAAATTTGATAGAATATATATTTTACATATTGCAGAATAATTGATTATATTAATCGTAAAACATTTAAATAAAACATTAATAAGACTAAAATGATGGCTATAAAAGTTGAAAACAAGATAAATTTAACAAACTCGTTCTTATGTTTTACATTTAGAAAAACTCTTAATGGGATATTTGTGGCTGTTTGATAGAACAAAGCAATTCAAAGTTAGGCTCAATATCTGACAATTTCAGTCTTAGATCAGGTTCTGCAATTAACCTGTTTCTGTATTTATCTTTCAGATAAGTATATGTTGAAAATCCTTTCTTGCATAGATATGTTGTGCAAAATGGTAATAGAACTTCAATGGCTTTTTTTGACAGAACAGGATATTCATTTTGTATACTGAGCCAGAAGTCAATTAAAAATTGATCTTTAAAAATTGCTTCTAGAGAACTGTCACAAGATAACTCTATGAGTTTTTCTTTTTCCAGTATATTTAGAGAGGTTTCTGAACTTACATTTCCTTGAAATGGATTACGTTTCCAGTTGTTTGAGATGGATATATTGCATCTGTTGGAAAAATAGTCATCGAAAGTTAATCGAAGATAGTTCAGATGTTCACATATACTCCTTTTAATGTTTTCGTCAAGTTTAATTGAATTTTCTGATAAAAAAGTGCTGACAGAATCGAAACATCCATACTCATTCATCTGCAGGCATTGAATCCAAAAATTGATCTTTTTCAACACAGCCTCAATTCTATCATGTACACTGAAAATGGTGACACCCTCGCTTTGTAAAGACATATTTAATTCATTCAGTTTACAAAAAATGTCAGCTAAATACGCAAGCTTTTGCAGCCAAAGAACATCGGATATACAAGAAGACAAATGAAACGGATGATCAATAAAAAATGCTTGAACTTCAGACTTCAATTCAAACAAACGCGTCAAAACTTTACCACGGGAAAGCCATCTAACTTCTGTGTGAAGTAGTAAAGAAACGTGGAAACTTCCAAAATCCTCACAAAGCGTACGGAATAGATGGCAATTTGTAGCACGCGATTTTATAAAGTTCACAATTTTCACAGCATCACTTAAAGTAGTAGATAACTCTGCAGGAATACGCTTACAGTTACATACTAAAGCTTAATTAAATTTGTTTAGTAGCTGTATATATGTTTAATAGGTGGTTGTCTCTTTAATCCGAAAACATTCGGTAGACTAACTTACAGCTAAACAGGCTTAAAACTTTTTTATTGGTTCTTCATCAAATGCATTTCAAACCAGTTTTATGAGTCCTGGTCCCTCATCAGTGCTTTTTAGTTCTTCGTATCCTCCTTATTAACTATACATTTCTCACTGGTATCTGTTTTCATATTCGTTTTAAAAAAGTTTTAAGCCTGTTTAGCTGTAAGTTAGTCTACCGAATGTTTTCGGATTAAAGAGACAACCACCTATTAATACTAAAGCTTGTCTATGAATACAACAATGAGTCCATTGAATTTTCTCGTTGATCTTCTTCACCCGTGCCACAAAACCAGAAAATTTTCCTGTCATTGATTTTGCACCATCTGTACACACACCCACACAATAAGACCAGCTTATTCCATTTTTTTCAAAATACCCATTGATCATATCGAAAATTGCTTCTCCAGTTGTGTAGGTTTTCAAAGGTTTTGCAAATAGTACATCTTCTTGAACAATATTCGTAAAAAGATATCTAACGTAGACAAGCAAGACTGCAACATTTGTTACATCCGTCGATTCGTCAAGTTGAATTGCAAAATAATTCAATTTTATTCTTTTTAGAAGTTAGTTCTCCACATAATTAGCCAAGTCATTAATTCTACGCAACACCGTATTGTTTGATAAGGGAACTAGCTCAATTTTCTTTGCTGCCTTTTCTCCAAGCATACATTTGGTGATATCTTTCGCACATGGTCCAATTAAATTTTCTGCTATTGTATGCGCTTGTCCAGATCTTGCAATTCTATAACTTACTCGAAATGATGCTTCAAGAGCCATTTTACTATCTTCGTTTGAAGTCAAGAAAGAAGAAAGGCTACACTTTTTGATATCTGCTAATTTTCTTTTGAAATATTCAAGAGGTTTACCTTTGTGTGTCGGATGTTTTGTTTCAATATGTCTACAAAGAAGTGATGGTTTTAAACTGCTGTTGACAAGAACTTCGTTACATATAACACAAAGCGGTTTAGGTTCCGACTCATCCCCAGTAAAATGAAAACCCAATTGTAGATAGTCGCTGTCATATTTTCGCTTTTTCCCTTTTCTATCATCATTTCCTTTGTTTTTCGTCTGGTGAAAGAGTACCTCACTACAGCTTTCAGTACTATCATCTCGATTATCGTGTCTCGTTTCTAAACAACCCGTTTTTAACCATTGATCCATAATAAAAATAAGCTATAATAATAATTAAATTAATAATTATTAAATCATTTACACGAGAACTTGACATTCACAGTATCACTATCACTCAAGCTTTACAAGTGCTAAGTCTATGTATGAACATCAGTTAATACAACACTACTCTCCCAGTTTCCGGTTGTGAACAAGTATCTAATTCTAAAATCTGTAGTAAACTGCCTTAATTTGATATTTATTTCCAATTGTATTGTAAAAAAAAATATTACATAGAAAGGAAAACTGCTGCAATGATTTTAAATATAAAGCAGAACATGATACTAATCACATTGATAAAATGTTTTAAATATAAATAAATGTTTGTAATAAAAAGAGAATAGTATTTGATTACTTGAATAAGAGGAATAAATTATAATGTATAAAATTGTTGATATAATTTGATATTGATGAAGTAATTTTGAAAAACAAATAAGAAAAAAGAAATGAAAATATTGAAATTTATTATAGATTTCTTAACAAACAGGCAGCAAACAATCTGTTTTACGGTGGGTGTGTTCTTTAATTTTTGTGTTTTTGTTTTGTTTTTTTTTTTGCTTTTGATTTTAATGGTGTTTTATAAAAACCCGCCATTACAATATTATTTTCGCGAACCCCCTCTGCAAACACTGCGAACTCCCAGGGGTTCGCGAACCACCGGTTGGGAATCACTGCTCTAACGTAAGGTGTTTCGTCTACTATTTCCGTGACGAGTGACAGGAGGAGTGTTCCGAGTAACCGTATACGAAGTATACGATGCAAGGTGTCTTTTTGACGGATCTGTTCAGGAATAGTGACTTTTGGAACTTTGACTGTTTGTGTGAATCTACTTTGTAAACGTCGTAATTTTTGTGATTTGTAAATCTCCTAAACCTTGTAAGTTCATGTAACGTCAAATAGTTGTCATAAACATTTTGTTTAATTTGAAAAAAGGTATTTCAAATTTGACTAACTTCAAGAACAATGAGTAAGAAAAGGTCAATTGAAGAGGAACATCGTAATTTTCAAGAAAAATGGGAATTGCAATATTTTTGTGTCCAAAACAAGAATAAAATATTATGCTTGATATGTAAAAACTCTATTTCAGTTCCTAAGGAATATAATCTTAAAAGGCACTATGACAGAAATCATAAAAGAAACTACGACCAATACGTTGCAAAACTTCGTGAAGACAAATTGTCGGAATTGAAATCACTCCTTCAAAATCAACAAAGTGTATTCACTAAATCTGTTGAAGACAATACAGCTGCTGTAAAAGTTAGTTATATATTATCACATTTAATCGCGAGCAGATCGAAACCATTTACCGAAGGGGAATTTATTAGTGAATGCTTAATTAAAGCGGCGGAAGTATTATGTCCAGCACAAATAAAAAAATTTAAAAGTGTAAGTTTAAGTCGAAATACTGTAGCTAGCAGAGTTGATGAAATAGCCGATAATTTGAGAAATCAGCACAATTCAACAATATCAACATTTCAAGCCTACTCTATTGCAATTGATGAAAGTACAGATATTCAAAATATCGCTCAGCTGGCCGTTTTTATTCGCGGATGCGATGTTAATTTAAAAATAAGTGAAGAAGTTTTGGAAATCATTCCTATGCATAATACAACCACTGGAGCTGATATTTTTGACGCACTTATGGAAGTTTTAAAGAAGTATAAGTTACCTTTGGAAAAGTTGGTTTGTCTCACAACTGATGGTGCACCTACCATGACCGGTATTACTAAAGGAGTTGTTGCAAGATTAAAAGAAACGTGCAAACAGCATGGTAATAATAATTTTGAACATTTTCATTGTATTATTCACCAGCAAGTACTGTGCTCCAAAGTTTTAAATATCGGACATGTTTTAAAAATAGTCACCAAAATTGTAAATTATATTCGAGCACGTGGACTTAATAATTGTCAATTTGCTGCATTTCTGAAAGATATTGAATGTGAATACACCGATCTACCATATTATACGAAAGTTCGTTGGCTTTCGAGTCATAAAGTGTTAAAACGATTCTTCACATTGCTGGACGAAATCATAATTTTCTTGGAAACAAAGAATTATGAATGTGCTGAATTAAAATATTAACAATGGATAAAGGACCTGGCTTTCTCAGTTGATGTTACGAGTCATCTTAATCAACTTAATCTTCAATCTTCCTTACACACCAGTGATTCAATCAAAAAATACACTTACGTAAAGCCAGATAACCGGAATGGTTAGTTTTTTCAACTTAATCTTAAGCTTTGAGGCAAAAATCATGTTGTTACAACGCTATTTGATAATATTAACGCTTTCAAACAAAAATTATCACTTTGGCGAAAACAAATAGAAAAAGAAAACTTCTCACTTTGAAAGCTGTCAATATCTATTGCTTAAATCACCTAAATTAAAATTTACAGAATATGCTCACCAAATTAAATTGTTAGAAACAAAATTCGATCGAAGATTTTCCGATTTTAAAAGCTGTGAATTACAATTTCGTCTTTTTACTTCGCCCCTATCTATCGATATTGAAATTGTTGATGAAAACTTACAAATGGAATTAATTGAAATCCAATGTCATAATTTGCTGAAGCAAAAATACATGGATGTTGGAATTCCAGATTTTTATACATATTTATCTGTAGATTGGTTTCCTAAAATGTTATCGTTTGTTACCCGTATACCGGCTATGTTCGAAAGCACTTATTTATGCGAGCAACTATTTTCTTTAATGAAAAATAACATAAATTCAGAAAGGTCGAGGTTAACCGATCAACATTTATCATCAATTTTAAAGATTGCATCGGCTCAATATATTCAACCAAATTTTGATGACTTGCTTTGTGAAAAACGTTGTCAAATATCTTCTAAAAAGTAATATTAAACTGTGATTTTGTTTATTTTTTATTATAACTTTTATTTTTGTTTTTTATAAAAAATATAAAATATTTATAGTTTAAGTTTAAAAAATAATATAAAATGTATATGTACGTATAATATACAATACATTGAGTCTAATAAATACATAATATAATCATTCTAAAAACCGTATTTTATTAATTTTTTGAACATTGAAAACATGCGGTCCCCGACTTATATAAAATAGATCATGTGGCCCGCAGTATCATATGAGTTTGACATGCCTGCTTTAGAACAATTTTTTTAACGAGACAACCCATACCCCTCTCCCTCAATTTTGTCCCGCTTTACCAATGTTATAATCTGGTCACCTTAGGTATATCATATAATTAATATTAATGATTGAAAACTTACAAATAATGTAATATATTAACTTTGCATGTGAACAAACGCTGACACGAGCGACTCAGTGTGATTTTACATTTTGTTTTTCTATGAATTTGAGATATTTTAAATCGTTTACGTAGACTTATTTTGATAGAAAATTTTATGGGAGTGACATTTGGTTTAAGTCGTTCCGATCGCTTAATTGCCCCGCACTTGCTTATTTTACTCGGATCAAATCGATTACACCTAAGTGACAGGTCAGTTAAAGGTGCCAACATGGTCGCTCTCACTCATTTACATCGCTTTCGTTTTGAAGATTAATTGGTAAAGAGGGACAAAAACCTCCCACAAATTGTAGACCCCATGTACAAGCGAAAAATCAAATTTTTAGTATATTATGTAGGTGTCACGTGTTACAGAGCTGGCACTGCCAAAGGGCATGCAAGAAGAGACGTCCATAACTCATGTGTAAGAGTGGAGATCGTTCAGGCCAAGAAAATCCGAAATAAAATACTTAAAGTAAGTGTGCCTATGCTTCTGTGTCTCGCAAGGTTTTAAGTACTTCATAAATAGTTTACAAACATAAACAACCATTTAAAACATGGTGGCAGCAGATAATTAAGCCAGTGAAGGAAACGAGGCTTAACGAACACAAGATAGCTTAAAGACATAATTAGACACTTCGCTCAAAGGTTGATGCTGCAGCAGACAAAACGTCTCCTTAGTATATTAATATAATGATTATTTTAAACTGGAAGAACTATATCTATAATTTATTTAAAAAGCGAGATGAATAATTTAATTCCTCCAAAACCTTTTTCAATGGATACGTCAAATCCAGAAAATTAGAGTTTATGGAAGCAGTGATTCAATATTTACGCAACGGCTATAGATTTATCTGCAAAAAGTATTCCGCAGCAGAGAGCTATCCTGCTCCATATTATCGGAGAAAAAGGATTAGAAATATACAATAATTTCCATTTAGAGGAAAATGCCACAAATCCGACAATGGATGAAATCTTAGCTAAATTCACAGACCATTTCCAGCCTTATAAGAATACTATCTATAGTAGATATGTATTTTTCTCGCTTGTACAGAAGCCAGGACAAACTTTAAACAAATTTGTAACAGAGCTATGTAGTACAAAGTCTCAAGGATGTGATTTTGGCACCCTAACAGAATCTCTCATAAGAAATAGAATTGTCTTAGGCACACAAGATGATAGCATAAATGCTGCAAGATCCGACATTAACGTTGGCCAAAGCAATAGACATGGCAAGAGCATCTGAATTATCTAAGCACCAATTATCTAAAATCAGGACAACAGAAATAACAGTGAGCAAGGTGAAAAGTCAGTTTCCAAAACAAAAAGATAAACCGAAAAAATTGAATATGTATATGACAAATAAAAATAGTGCCAAAAATAAAAAATGCCACAAATGCCTAACTATACAAGAGTATGGAAACTGTGCAGCTTTTAGAAAATTTTGTTTTAAATGCAAAAAGAATAACCATTTTTCGTCAGCATGTAAGACAAACAAAATAAATGAAATTGATAATCCTAATTCCACCGTCACCTCAGATGAGGAAGATTATCTATTGGATAGAATTGTTGTGCTGATTGAAGTTACGCACGAACACTGGGAAGAAGTCATTCAAATAAATGGGAATCCCACTAAAATCAAATTAGATACTGGAGCGGACACTAATGTTATCTCTTGGACATATTTGAAGCAGTGGACCAATTCTCCAAAGATAAAACAGACTAAGGTCAAAGCCTATACCTTCACATGCGAAAGAATACCTATCATCGGTGAATGTCATCTCCGACTTAAGTCTGGAAGCCATGAAACTACGAGAAAACTTGTCATCAGGACGCGTGGACTACCTCCCATGGAAATGCATGCAAAAAACTAAACCTTATTAAAAGGATAAATTCTTTATACCTGAACTTAACCCAGAAGATATTTTAAAATCTTATTCCAGTGTATTTGATAGAAAACAGAAGTTAAAAAAAAATTAGAGGATCTGGTTAGAAAAGGAATCTTAAAAAAGACAGAAGAAACTTCTAGTTGGCTCCACCCAATGGTCATTGTTAAAAAGAAACAAGGGAAATTACGCCTGTGTATGGATCCACACAAATTAAATAAATACATTATTAGAGATAATTATCAGATACCATCACCAACAGAATTATTATCAAGCATTCCAAAAGCCAGATACTATACAGAGATGGATGCTAAATCGGCCTTCTTTCAGATGCCAGTGGAAGAACAATCACAAAAACTGTTAATAATGAATACGCCTTTCGAAAAATATAAATTTACAAGATTGCCGTTTGGAATCACAACAGCATCAGAGCATATTCAAAGAGCCATCGACACAATACTTTCAGATATTGAAGGCATTTACACATATATGGATGATGTTCTAATCTGTGGCAACACATTAACAGAGCATAATCAAAAACTGATAAAAGTCTTACAAAGAGCAGAAACTCACGGCCTTAAATTTGAAAAAAAACAAGATCCAACTAGCACAGTGGTTCTTAACCAGTGGTCCATGGACCACTGGTGGTCCCTGAAAGCACCCGAAGTGGTCCATGAAGTCATCCTAAAATTATTAAATAAATGACGAGAGTTTTGTCAGTTCAAATTTCAAATACATTTTGCTTATTTAGTGGATTTTTTTGCACAAACTAAATAAATTGAACCTTCATCTGCAACAGTCAGGAAATATGAAATTGGAAGGCACTAGCAATATATTTGCATTTGAAGATAAAATCAGTATGTTTATCGCTAAAATTGACCTATTGATCAGCAAAGTTGAAAGAGAATTTTTCTGCATTTGATACATTGAACCCAATTATTGACAGTGTGCTGAGATGCCCACCAGTGGCTGAGCGGTTCTGTCGCTAAACACTGACAGTTTGGTCGCGGGTTTTCACTGCGTTCGGACGGGCTGGCCACGTAGAGTTCTCTGGGTTTTCTCCACGTTTGTAACACCTGAATAGGAGCCAGTTTCCTTTAAAAGACCTCCTGGAAGGTGTTATTCAGAAACTGATCCACAATCCTTTCATAGTCAACATTTCTGAGGTGCCAGATAAAATACAAAAAGAGTTAATTGAAATGTAACACAATAGTAACTGCAAGAATACTTTCAAGACAGGAATTAATCTTGAAGATTTTTGGAGCCATAAAGCTATTGCTTTCTCTAAAATTCGAAAAATTGCTTTACGATACGTAACTTTATTTTCAACCACATATTTATGCGAGCAAGGATTCTCAGTGCTTTTGATAATTAATTAAAAATAAACATCGAAATCGGTTGGATGCCAGTGCCGACATGCGTTTGGCTTTGAGTAGCACTGAACAAAGAATCCAGCAGTTGGTAAACACTATGCAGTTACAAAAATTGCACTAAAATAATATAATCAATGTAACATTTTCGCAAATAATATAATACTCTTGGTTTCGAATAATTTTATACATGTTTAATTTATAGGTCGTCTTTATAAGAACTTATATTACTGCCAAACAGCTCGTGGTCCATGGCAAGAGAAAAATTTTGATAAATGGTCCCTCATCACTAAAAGGTTAAGAACCACTGAACTAGCACAAAGGCAAGTCATCTATGTAGGGATAGATTATAGGACTAGATGGTATAAAACCAGAAGAATCAAAACTTATTGCCATTCAACAATTAAAAGAACCAGAAAATCAAAAAGCACTACGAAGATTCTTGGAATTAGTGAATTATTTAGGCAAGTTTATACCTAATTTATCAAATCTTACCACACAATCTTAGGCAGCTTCTCAGGAAAAATATTGAATGGACATGGACAGAAGAGGCAAGAAGAGATTTTAATTATATAAAGAAAATTTTAACACAGCCTCAAACATTAGCACAATTTGATACAAACAAAATTATAACCCTACATACAGATGCCAGTCAACATGCTCTAGGAGCAGCAATTTCACAAGAAGGAAAACCCTTAGCTTTTTCATCATCATCTTTGAATGATAAACAACAAAACTATTCCCAAATCGAAAAGGAACTGCTCGCCTTATATTATGGATGTAAAAAATTTGATCACCTGCTATTTGGAAGATCGTTTGTAGCATATACCGACCACCAACCTTTAATCACGCCGATTAAAACACCATTAAATGCATTGTCAGTTAATGTTATTTTAGGTAGCCAAGATGGTGGCTCGTCTCTAATTCCAGCAATGAAACAGTAGGATGCACGTTCTAACCTAACCTAACCTATTCTAATAAATTACCATAATTATTAGAATAGGTTAGAACGTGCATCCCCACTGTTTTCTTTCTTCTGATTGCTATGATCGGAGACAAGCTGCCATCTCGATACCTAGGATAACATTAACCCTCGTAATGTGTCACCCATAGGGATATGGTTTATTAGACATTTGATCACACAGGGGGTCACAATATGAAGGTTCCTTTCCCCCTCAGGCAACCCTAGAATTGTACTACTGTATTTGAAGATTAAGAGAAATAACAAATGTTGGAAGACTTACCTTAACTCGTAGTTGCAATCAGTGCTTATGAGATAAGAGAGGTTATCACATTTCGAGAATGCGCAGGGGACAAAGTTTCTCGTGGTGGCCGGCAGGGGCACTGTTACACTCCTAAAGCCTGAGCGTTGCAACGGGTAGAAAAAGCTTCTTAGTCCCTCGTATATGTTGTTGCTTACGAATAACTCTCACATATGTTTATTCTGATTTATGCAAGTGAAAATGTGCAATGTGATTACGTACTAAATGCATTTGCAACACACTCGTTTATGGATAACACAAATGAAATGAAATATTACTCCCTTGAGAAAGTTACTCTATGAAACGATGTTGTACCTGTCATCTGGTGCTCCCGTTTTTATACTTAATCTCTAAATGAAATGTCTTGTCTACAAGGACTATATTAATTATGTAGTATATAGTCCTTGGTTGATAGGAGCGTGTTCTGAATCACATGACGGAACGCAATCGGTGTAAATATACCACGGTTGGAAAGTGAATAGGGGCGTGGTACTTTGTCTTCTTTTTGTTTTATTATTGCTGAATTACAAAAATATAAGTGAAACAGAAGACACAGAGTTAATTTATTACAAACAAATGGATGATATCACGTATATTGACTTATCCTTGACATTCTTTCTTCTTTACTAAGTTCAGGATATAAATTTTAAAGATTATTCCTTCATTCCTTTCCACATAAATCAGCTTATTTAAATCATTTTGTTAAAGAAGCGATTTCTCATACTCAGAATAACTTAAAAGGATATGGATAAGCGTGATATATCCTCCTTTTGCCTGGTTTATTTGTTCTGTATAATATTTATTTAATTTTTAAAATATTATTCTAAGAATCATATGATATATTATCATAATATTGTGACATGATTAAATTGAAAAAGCAGAAGGCATAGCACTAATTAGTTTTAAATCACAAATGCTTTCTTATAAATGATTGATTGATAAAATCATATTTTGTATTTTTTTTTTTTTTTTTTTTTTTAATATTGCTGACATAAAGATAGAAAAGAGGAGTATTTTAAACATGTTTTTGTGTATTGATTTGAAAGACGCATTGCCTATGATCCTATCATCTAATCTTTCTAAAAACAAAATTTATAAATTTCTTTAACTGTATTTGTCATATTTTTGTTTTATATTTTTTTTTATAAATTTATAAAAATTTTCAAGTGTCTTACATTTGATTTTAAATAGAAAAAAAATCTTATTACATGATGTAATACTTGGTTTCAGTTACATGTCATATCACATAAAAGATTATGATTTGTAGAAAAATAAAGAGTAACTATAAATTTCTTCAGTAGTGAAATTATCTAAAAATATTTATCTCAATTAAAAATCAATAATTAAGAAATCATATCTCAGGATTTAGAATGCATGAAAAAAGAATAACTACTAATAAACAATAATTTTATAAATATTTATGGAAAGAGATTTTCACACAAATTATTTTTTTTAATAGACTTTTACTAAATTCTCATAACATCCCATGTAAGTGCATAAAAGATAAACATATAGACTATATCATACATACATATTGTAAGGAACTGAGTCCGAGCGTTATTTTTATTTTATTATTATTTTTTCGTTTTATTATATTTTGTTTGGGGCTTATGTTTATTTAGGACGAAGGTTCCCACCACTCTCTTATTAGTAACAAAAAAAGAAGATAAACTAACTCACGAAGGAACGAGCGCCGTAGGAAAAAAATCTTGCGCACTTGCGCTGCCCAGCGGAAGTAAACAGTCCGCAGAGAAAAAAAAATGGAGGGGGGGACTCCCCACACTCACCAGTAAAGAAATACTTACTAAACCGTAATAACATCCCAGAAAATTGTGCTAAATACTTTGCAAACGATTTATAAGCTTTGGTCGGAAAATTAAAGCTGCCAGAAAGAAACTTAATGTTAGAAAACTAAGTATGTAAATAAGGGGAGTAACCCAGCTGAATTGTGACGTCACCTCACAGCATAAAACCAGTACGCTAACCGAAGAATGACGAGGTGAATCCCAGAGCGAGGTGATTCCTGGTTAAAGTCCAGATTGAGAAGTAGGCGATCCAAGGTGTTAAAGAGGAATACAATTGACAATTTGACGATAGCGAAAAGATTGAGGAAATAGGTTCCTAGTATAGTGAGGTGACGGATAGGCGTTTAGTTCGTAAGAGATTCTGTTCATAGTTCCTAAGTATTTAATTTGTCGAATTTTCCAAGGATATTAATATTAAGTTAAGCTAAGTAGCTGAGTTTATTGTCGAGTTGACTTGTTGATTTTCGTTAATAAATTTTGTTTTGGATTATAGACAATTGTACATAGTAAATTTCTATTTACTAATTAAATATATTTGAAACTTTTACTTTGACTTGATATTTGTCGTTATTCTTACTAATTCTTTCAGTGCACGCGTAAAAGCCCAAGCCTGGCAAACTAATCTCAAATCCGCGTAAAGTACCCGTTAGGTTAACGAAAGTTTTACCAGCCGCAGTTAGTGTCGGTTTCCTAAGATACTAAAAATAGTACTTTACAATATATATATATTTCATTAGATTCAGTCTGCGTTAATAAATATAATGTGATTAAAAAGTTTACATAAAGTTTTAACGCCAATAAAACAACTGGATATGCGTTCGTCTCTCTGAACGTAGCTTACGAGATGAGAAAGGCTATCGCATTCTCAACTTTTCGCTTCGAAAAAAGGGTCGTTTAGTGTTGCTAAATTTTGTCGCTAGGTGGCGTCTTAACACCCCTATTCCGAGACAGACGTATACTAGCTAAGGCAGTATTCTCTGGCTAAAGTGTGTATCTGTCACGATTAAATTAACCATTATTTACTGTATTCTTAGTGATTACCTGTAAATATAAACAAATCATTGTGTTAATATTGTAATAATTTAAATGTCTCATCTGTATATCTGCTTATTTTGTATATCAATCACTATATAATCTTAATTGTAAATATTGCTATTTTTACAGATCTTGTTTACTAGATCACTCATTCTGTAACTTGGTCAATTTTCGTTGAAACTGTAGATTTGTCAAACTTGTATATTACCTAAATTTGTAATTTTAATTATTTGTCAAATTTATAGATATGTTTTAAATTTACAATGTAATTTATTTTCTCGACTGACATACCTGTATATATGTCAAATCAAAATTTGAAATAACGTAGCATATAGTTATTTTTTATACCGCATTATTTCTTTTATTGTAAAAGAAACTTCGATCCTTTTTACAACATGGTTTATTGCTGCGTGCCATTGTGTAAAAGCAGTGGACGTATGAAAGGTATTACTTTCCATGAGTTCCCCTCTGAAGCACAGTTGAAAACACAGTGGCTCTTAAGTATAAAAAGGGAGGGTGAGAAAAAAGGTAGTTATTGGATTCCTTCCGAAAGATCTAGAGTTTGTAGTCGACATTTTCTCCCCACAAATTACAGTGTTAGCACAACACGAAAAAGGCTTCTACCTGGCTCTGTGCCATCAGTTTTTGAGGAGTATCCAGAAAGATTAAAAAGAAAGAAGCCTGAACCCAGAAAATTGCCTAAAAAGAGATGTACACAGTCTACAACTGGTTATTTAACTAGTGTGGAAAATAATATTGATCAGGAAGAGGATGGTGATGAAAAGGATGAAGATGCAAATGAAAACAGAACAGCCAGCATTGGTGTTCAAGTTCACATTCCTGTTTGCTCATTCCTAAGTAAAAGAACAAGTACTACACTGAGAAATTTAAAAAGGAAATGTTCAAGGCTTACAAAACAAATTTCAAAGCTCAAATCAACTGTAGAAGCACAAAAATGTTTATTAAAAGAAAGATTAAGGAAAACTCCTCTGGAAAAGAAATTTCAGGAAATTGTATCTGAAGCTACATTCAAGCATTCATTAAAAGCTAATTTTTTAATTGAACAAGTTAACAGTTATGGTAAGAAAAAGGGGCACTATGAAGAGACCACTGTAAAGATTTGTGCATTACTGCAAAGGAAATCCTCCAAGGCCTACAAGTATTTGAGACAAATTGGTATTTTGCATATCCCTCATCCAGCAACCTTGAAAAGATACATTGGTTATGCCAGTGGAGAAATTGGTGTTACTTCACTGATTAAATGTCGACTTGCAGCAGAATTCAAAGGATTAAAGACCGATTCTGAAAAGTTGGGGTCCCTTATCATTGACGAGATGGCTATAAAACCTAAATTAATTTATGATAGAAAATTGGATGTATTTTTAGGCCAACCAAATATAGACATGAATCTGATAGGACTTGAAGACAAATTAGCAAATAAATTGCTGTGCTTCCTTTTCCGTGGCCTAACAACACGTTATCGGATACCTGTAGCCTTTTACTTTACTTCAAACATAACTGCATTTGACCTTAAAAATTTAACTCTTAAGGTTATCACAGCAGTAGAAGAGGAAGGATTTATAGTCCAGCGCGTGGTCACTGACAACTATTCAGTTAACACTTTGATGTTCCAACTTTTGAGTGGTGATGAATGCGGGCCATGTATCAGCCATCCGAATGACAAAACCCGTAAACTCTTCCTGGCATTTGATCAGTGTCATGTAATAAAGAATGTGAGGTCACAATTTCTGACCAAGACCTTCAGTGTAAATGACAATGAAATATCAGCAAACCATCTCAAACGTTTGTATGACTACCAGAAGACATTACCAGGACTAATTAAACCTGTTCGATTCTTAACTAGGAAACATTTATTTCCAACCAGCTTTGAAAAAATGAACGTTTTACGAGCAGTTCAAATTTTTTCAATTGAATTGATTGCCGCCCTGGAAACGATGGTTGATATTTCTCCTGAGAACGTGGTTCATAAAGCAGGATTACAGGAAACGATTAACTTCATGAAGATCATGAGGAAGTGGTTTGAACTTCATGATATTTGTAATCAAACTCAGTACATCTATTCTAGAAATCAAAACAAGTGTCCTTTCTATTCCTTAGATGATGAAAGACTGCAGTGGCTCCAAAACGATTTTCTTCACTATATTGAACAAATTCAATCCTCACTGGAGAAACAAAAAAGATTTAGTGATGAAACATATCACGCTCTGCGGTTCACAACCGTGTCCACTGTCCTCTGTGTGCGCCACCTTCTTCAGGAAGGTTTCCATTATGTCCTTTCCAGGAACTTTTCAAGTGATGACATAGAGGCACTATTCAGCCATGTACGCCAGTTAGGTGGCTACAATGACATGATGGATGTACGATCCAGTATATTTGGTATAGAAGCAACACTTAAAACAGGTTTGATTAAAGCTTCCATTAGTGCTAATGTGGAAGCAAGAGAACCACCACTGTCAACCACAACAGCTCTAATTTCATTGCCAGCAAAAGAAATTGCTTATAGCTCTTGCTCAGAAAACAACATTGCATTGCCTGACAAAGTAATGAAAATTCTGTCCAGGTTTTATAACCCACAAGGTTAGTACCATTCCTTTTCTTATTTTACCTTGTTTTAACTATAAACATTTGGAAGCTACTGTTTATTTTTTATCTTTTAATTACATGAAATCTGCTTGTGTAAATGACACATCTTTAGAACTAAGTGAAAAGTATTGTACACTTCAGTTTCCTACAGAAGTCTTCAATTTTATAGAATTTTATTTTTATTTTTTCCTTCAGGTGTTCAACCCACAATGAAAAATGCAGCAGTGGCTATGATTGCAGGATACATTGTGAAAGTGGCAGAGGAATCGACAAGCTGCTTTGACTGTCTGCAAAAACTTTCAAGACCGAAAAGCTGTTCTCCAGTTTTGAGGCTAATTTTTCATCAAGACCGTGGTGGTTTAAAATACCCTAGCTTTGAACTAGTGAGAGTTTTAGACATTATTTCTGATTTTGTTTTTGAAGCACTGAAGAATGTATGTTTAAAACAGAAAGGTATAAGAAAAGATATTGTGAGAATATTAATTCCACATTTTCAAAATTTACTTTGCTGCAAGAATTGTGACTCATCAGACTTTGTTAGAGTTATTTTAGAGAAATATGTAAATCCTCTATTTGATAATTTTGGGAAAGCTATGAGCGAGAAACTCCAGCCAGTAAAGACATTACATAATAAGCCACTGAGCAGAAAGGTTATGCGAGTGTAGAAACTACCCAATTGTTTTATTGGCTTTAAAACTTTATAATGTGAGTAAAAAGTTTACACATTTATTAACTCAGACTGCATCTAATGAATATATATATGATATAGTCTACATGTTTATCTTTTATGCACTTACATGGTATGTTATGAGAATTTACTAAAAGTCTACTGATAAAATTATTTGTGAAAATCTCTTCCAGAAATATTTATAAAATTATTGTTTATTAGTAATTATTCTTTTTTTTCATGCACTCTAAATCCTGAGATATGATTTCTTAAATTATTGATTTTTAATTAATGAGAAATTTTTTTAGATTATTTCACTACTGAAGAAATTCATAGTTACTCTTATTTTTCTACAAAGCTTTTATGTGATATGACATGTAACTGAAATCAATTATTACATCATGCAATAAGATTTTTTTCTATTTAAAATCAAATGTAAGACACTTGAAAATTTTTATAAATTTATAAAAAAAAAATATAAATATAAAATAAAAATCCATTTGTTTATAATAAATTAACTCTATGCCTTTTGTTTCACTTATATTTTTTTTAATTCAGCAATAATAAAACAGACAACAAAGTACCACGCCCCTATTCACTTTCCAACCATGGTATATTTACACCGATTGCGTTACGTCACGTGATTCAGAACACGCTCCTAGCAACTAAGGACTATATACTACATAATTAATATAGTCCTTGTAGACAAGACTTTACAAAGATTAAGTATAAAAAAACGGGAGCATCAGATGACAGGTACGATATTGTTTCATAAAGTAACTTTCTTAAGGGAGTAATATTTCCTTTCATTTGTATTCTCCATAAACGAGTGGATTGCAAATGCATTTAGTACGTAATCCCGTTGCACATTTTCTCTCGTATAAATCAGAATAAACATATGGGAGCATTAATATATACGAGGAACTAAAAAGCTACCCGTTGCAACGCTCAGGCATTAGGGGTGTAGCAGCGCCCCTGCCGGCCACCGCGAGAAACCGTTTTGTCCCCGGCGCATTATCGAAATGCGATAGCCTTTCTCATCTCGTAAGCTACGCTCTGAATAAGGGTGTAAAGACGCCATCTAGCGACAAAATTTAGCAACACTAAACGATCCTCTTTTCGAAGCGAAATATCAAACAAGTGAAAGAAAAGGAAAAGGAAAATTTGGAATGCGATAGCCTTTCTTACCTCGTAAGCAACGTTGCAATTCGAACAGTCGTAAAAGACAAGATGGCGGCTATATTCGCCTTGACGGACCAAAAGATGTTGTGCACTTACTTACGAAGTGGACCATAAATTAACGCAATAAGCATCTCCAGCAAATAAATGGTGAATTTATTTGTGGATTCACTCAAGGTACAACAAAATGATACATAGATTCAGGGTTTAGCCTTGAATTAACACAGAACCAACAACACCAAGCACACTCACCTGACGAATGCTATAACCATTTTGTAAAAGGCGCGAAGAGACAGAGAGCGCCCCCTCTCGGTAGTTTTTAGTTTAAAAAAAATAATAATAAAACAATATCTTTTGCCAGTTCGAACACGATGAACAACGCTTAACAACGTTTATTAAATTTGTATATACCTAAAAATACTTCTACTTACCATTTCATAATATATTTTATTTAACGCAATTTTTATCATGAAAATTTCGATACTCAAAGTATTTTTCAGAAATATTCCGTTCTATTTTTTTTATATAATAATTCTTCTTTTGCTTTTTGTACTTCTGTGATCAGCAGACATTCAATGGACACAAAAGATCAAAGTCACAAATCGTATAGACACAATCGAGGAAAATGTCACAATTTTTGGAGACAATTGACAACGACAAAATTCTGGAGTCATGATCAGAAAAAAGTCGCAAATTTGCCAGTCACCATTGGAATGTCTAAATCAGCATACATGTAAAATCCTTTTATCTTTATTATTTTAAAAGTTTCACTTTTAAAGTTTCTTTAAATTTTAATTATATATATATAATTTTTTTGTTTTAAACTTTTAACATTTTGGGGGTTTTTTTGTAACTCTTCCCGCCCTGTGGGCACTAAGAGGGCCTCTTATAGCAAGCCCATTATGGGTTCGGCCAGGCCCACAATGGGGCGGCCGGGTGGTGAGGGACGGGGACCGACATATCCAGATGCACCCACCCCCGAAAAATTCCTGGGAATTTTTCGGCCCGTCCGGATTCGATCCTGGGTCCCCTAGGGCAGCAAGCTGCTAACCTTGACCGCTCGGCCATCCGGCCGCTATTTTTTGGGGGGTATATTTTTATATGTAGAACAAGCAAAAATCAGAAAAATATTAAACAGAACCAATAAAAATATGAATAAACTAGTAGATGAGCCCGGCGTTGCTGAGGCAAAAAGTAACGATAGCAAACATTGAGATTATTACATTGTAGTCGATCTTACCCGTTTTGAACAAGTGCAAGAATTAGGCTCCCCTCTTCCGAGACTAATTAGAGACTTTTTAGATAGCTACTTACCCGGGATAACGATAATTAAGACTCGTTGCAACCACTAACCGAGGCGTAGTACCACTAAGTGATGAATAACGAACGTTTCCGTAACTCTTTCTGAATTCTTCTTCGGGTTTACTGAATTCCAAAAATAAGCTGGATCTTCCAGAATCATTCATAAATATGAATTCGAACATAAAAATCGAACATTAAGACGAAGAGTTCGAATAAAGCGAACATATGCGCTCCCCGTGTCAACTTTGAATGCGATGGAGACTAAATATCGTTCAGAATTTCTAGAAGTGTCTAAAAATATATTCGATTTCCTGCGAAAATGCAAAACACAAAAAAAGGCATCTGAAATAGTAGAGTTGAAGCCGAGTTCTTCGGGGGTAATCTTTAACAAAAATAGTAATTTATTGTAATACATAAGATTTATTACTTAAACTATATATTCTTCCATCTAAACTGTCTACGTTAAGAGAAATTACACTAAGAAATTCAGTAATATGTAAACAGTTATACGGTGTAAGGTATGGAATCGCCAAGACGCGCGATTCCCACCTGTTTGTTATAACGAACTGTCATAACGGAAAAGTCGTTAGGATCGGCCGTTGGAAACGACCGTTAGGAACTTCCGTGGGAAGAACCGTTAAGTTTCGAATCGTCAACCATCGGACGATTGGCCGGCGGGAAGTGACCGTTGGCGGCCGTTGCGGGAACATTCAAATTTGATTGGAGCAGGGTTCGAACGCGGTCGACTATTTAAGCTCGGATCGAGCTCGGATCGAGCTCGTATCGGGAGTTTGGATCGGCTGGCAGCGTATCGGGAGTTCGGATCGGCTGGCAGCGTATCGGGAGTTCGGATCGGCTGGCAGCGTATCGGGGTGATCGGATCGGATCGGATCAAGGGAGATCGTCGTTATCGAGGTGCTAACTAACTCTCTCGTTGGAAGTTACGTGTTTGTGTATGAACTTGTTCCTGACTCGGAGGTCTTGTTAATTACAAGTCTGTTTGTTCGTAAGGAGTTCTTTCGACGAATTTGTACGGGAATAGTCGGTTGTCGTTGGATTATTGTTTGTGCATAATTAATTGTAACTCTAATTTGGATTATTTTGTACATTTACTGTAAATATAAAATTTGTGTTTTTCGTCAAACCGACTGAGTGGTTATTTTGAACATTACTGGCGCAGTCTCGACAGGATATTTTGGATAGTTTGGATTACGTTGGATTATCCTGGATTACACTTCAAAGAATCGGAAGAACTGAGCTACGACAGAGAAGCAGACGTACGTACAGAGCATCACCAGCAATTAGACCCAGGTAAATTTTTTGTTTCTCGCTAGCACACAGAGATGCCTAGACGCGCGAAATCGCGGCAGCTAGAGGCTAGGGACTGGGAGGATGACGAGCCGAGTTCATCGCGTAGGACAAGCGGGTCGGGAGACGACCTCGAAGCGCTTAAGATACAGCTCGAGATCGAGAGAATCAGGTCCGAGGCAGAGACAAAAAGAGCGGAAATCGAGGCAACAAGCAAAGAGAGAATCGCAGAAATACAGTTAGAACGGGATAGGTTAGCACACGGGTCCCGGAATAGTGAGGACGGTCTCGGCAAAGCGAGTTTTGACGATTACGCCCGTAGAGTAAGGGGGGCTCTACCGAAGATGCCGGAGGAAGAAGAGGCAGTGCCTTCGTGGTTCCGCTTGGTAGAGGTAATCTTAGAGACCTACGAGGTTCCGGCAGAAGTACAGGGGCAGATAGTGTTGGGCGCATTGTCTGAGAAATGTAGAGCGTCGCTGGCTAGATTAGCAGCGGAGAAAATTAAACATTACCCTTCCCTGAAGGAGTTCGTCCTTGAGGAGCTGAGGCTCTCCCCCGCGGAATACTTAAAGGGGTTTAGGCGGGCAGCGCGCTTCCCAGAAGAAACGTGGCCGCAGTTTGCGTCGCGCCTGAAGGATTTATACGGTTACTACGTAGACAGTAGGGAGGTGCGGACGGTAGAGGACCTGGTAGAATTGACTGTGGCGGACCACCTAAAGACGCTATTGCCCCACGAGGCGAGGAAATACGTCATACTGCAAGAAGGGAACGGGTGGAGCAAACCCGCGGTTCTAGCTAAGCATATAGAGAAATTTGCAGAAGCGACGGGCGGCGAACTAACGTTAGACAGGGAATCTGGACGGCAGCGGGAACAACAGGGGAAACCGTCAAGGGAATCGAAGCCCGTGACACGGGGCGCGCCCGAGCAACACACGAGGAATAGTTGTCACGTTTGCGGTAAAATGGGGCACTGGAGGAGGGACTGCCCCGAGCGGAAGCGGTCCAGCGAGCCGGACCGGGCGAGGTTAGCACCTGCAAACGAGCCATCCCGACCGAACGAACGTTTAGTGGCAAGAGTGACAACGTACGACCAACCGGAAGCCGACGATTCGCTACGCAGAGTTAAGTTGGCCTGTGGCGGAAGTTGTTTGTCAGCTATAGTCGACTCGGGAGCCGAAATTTCAGTTTTGAGGAAGTCAAGGGTACCAGCGGTGACAGAAACGAGGGGGAAGACACGGTTAGTGGGAGCCTTCGGTCACCAGGTAGAGGCAGGCTTAGCGTCAGTACCGCTTGGATTGTGGGAGGAAGGACGCGAAGAAACGCCAGGATCGGCACGGGTGACGTGTGCGATCACCAATAGGTTAGGGAAAGCGACAGACGCTCTCTTAACGGAAAGGGACTTCCGAGCGCTGGTAGAAGCGAGAGAGAAAGCGGATTCCGAGGCAAGAAAAAGGGAATTAGCTGAGGAGCAGAGTATATTAAGTGCGGTAGCGGGGATGTTCGTGGAAGCGAGCGAGGCGGTTAAACGAGAGCCGCCCGACGACAAAAACCGGGGGATGGTCATAGGACCGCTTGACCAGACACAAGAGCGGCAGCGCACGGCCCAGTGTGAGCGGAGGGCGCAGTCTGAGCAAAATAAAGCAGGGGACGCGATTCCTATTGCGAGGAGATATTCCGGTAGCGAATCGGATAGCCGAAGCGAACGACCCGCCGCGAACAGGAAACTGGAGGGCGAGGACGCTGATGAAGGGAGGCCGGGAGTCAGAGCAGTAAAGAACGGGGTAGCTGGGACGCCTCAGGGTCAAAATTGTGGCGTCGGGGAAATAATCGACTTGGGAGATATCGGCCGGGAACCCGCGACTCAGTTGGCGCAACACGCCGATGACCAAAGACGAGCGATCGGGGAAACTAGCGAACCGCTGCTAGGGTTACCGAATACGACACGGGATGAACCTCTGGATGCTACGAAGGAGTGTTATTCCGTGGACGACTTGGCCGGATTGATTGGGCAACAGGCGAACGTGATCGTGGCGACAGTCACTCGGGTTCAAAGAAAACACAGCGGTGAAGAGACCCGGAGGTCTCGGGCCACGGCGGGCGCGGCCAGTGGCCAATCGGAACTACCCACACACGTGCTAAGTCCGGAGGGAGGCATATCGCCGGTCCGGAAAACGACGGACAACGGGCACAACCGAGCTCGCGGTAAGAAACCCAAATTCCGTGAGAAGGGCCGAGCGACATCTGGTGACCAACAAAACCGGATGACGCGCCGAAGGCGACGGGGACGACCTCCTCGTAGGGGGACCCGCGCGGATAGGTCTCGGGGATCCAAGGGGTCCTACACTATCGCGAGGCATCTCTGTGCGCGGGTTATAGCGAGTTTGCCCGGTTGTACCGGAGGTAAGGGTCAGTCCGCACCAACGGACATGTGTAAAATTGCTGAGTGTTGTTGGATCAAACAGGCTTGGGCTAAGCTCAGTTTGATCCTTGGCCGCGGAGGTGTAAGGTATGGAATCGCCAAGACGCGCGATTCCCACCTGTTTGTTATAACGAACTGTCATAACGGAAAAGTCGTTAGGATCGGCCGTTGGAAACGACCGTTAGGAACTTCCGTGGGAAGAACCGTTAAGTTTCGAATCGTCAACCATCGGACGATTGGCCGGCGGGAAGTGACCGTTGGCGGCCGTTGCGGGAACATTCAAATTTGATTGGAGCAGGGTTCGAACGCGGTCGACTATTTAAGCTCGGATCGAGCTCGGATCGAGCTCGTATCGGGAGTTTGGATCGGCTGGCAGCGTATCGGGAGTTCGGATCGGCTGGCAGCGTATCGGGAGTTCGGATCGGCTGGCAGCGTATCGGGAGTTCGGATCGGCTGGCAGCGTATCGGGGTGATCGGATCGGATCGGATCAAGGGAGATCGTCGTTATCGAGGTGCTAACTAACTCTCTCGTTGGAAGTTACGTGTTTGTGTATGAACTTGTTCCTGACTCGGAGGTCTTGTTAATTACAAGTCTGTTTGTTCGTAAGGAGTTCTTTCGACGAATTTGTACGGGAATAGTCGGTTGTCGTTGGATTATTGTTTGTGCATAATTAATTGTAACTCTAATTTGGATTATTTTGTACATTTACTGTAAATATAAAATTTGTGTTTTTCGTCAAACCGACTGAGTGGTTATTTTGAACATTACTACGGCTTCTAATTAGTGATTACAATTTAATTATTTTAAAGCTTCGAAACCAATGTTCAACGCCTGATGAATTATTAAATTATCAAATTTCATTTTAAATGTCGTGATTTGTCAATTTGTGTTATTCAAATAAATGCCTTTCTTATTACCATAAAACCTGTCAAAAACGGAAACCGTTAAGCAAGTAAATATGTTTGGTAGCGTTCACGCAGCTTTTAAATTCAGAAATTCAAAACAGAAAACAGTTCAAACATTCAAATAAGTTTAAATAAACCATTTAATAGTTTAAATAATTTTGAAACGGGTCGTGTGGAAAAAACGGACTTTATAAATTATAAACTCACTTTCTGTAATAAATCCTAAACAATCTTTTTTGACAATATTAAAACAACGTCTGTCCAAAAAGGAACCACCATTTATTTCTTGCGTTCGTAGACAATTCACACATTCGGCAACTGACCTTTCTTTTTAGGCTGCTTTGTTGCCGGAAGTTAAAAATGTCTGTTTTTAAAACACAAAAACGTTCAATTAAAATTACAAAAATTTCTAAAAAAAAACCGGTGACATACAGACTGTTGTAAACATCCATCCATGCTTGGGGTTGTTGCTGCTTTTATCTACTGAGAAAAAGCGCTGGAAAATGTAGATTTTCGGAAAGCGGCCCCCTGGTGACGATACATGTAGAATTTCTTCTCTGAACTTTTCGTCGGATTGGAGAATTATTTTGACAATATTAAAACAACGTCTGTCCAAAAAGGAACCACCATTTATTTCTTGCGTTCGTAGACAATTCACACATTCGGCAACTGACCTTTCTTTTTAGGCTGCTTTGTTGCCGGAAGTTAAAAATGTCTGTTTTTAAAACACAAAAATGTTCAATTAAAATTAAAAAATTTCTAAAAAAGAACCGGTGACATTTCTAAAAAAGAACCGGGATCTTTTTTGAATTAATCGATAATTCTATAGGATACAGTACCTGAACTCTTCCAGAAACTTCGAGAAATTATCGTGTTTGTCGTAGTGGGCTCGTGTCTCGTTAGGATTGGTTAAATCTGGACCAATGGGAAACGTTGTATGATCCGTTGGATTAGAATGAGCGGCGGTTCGACATAGAGCTATAGACGATAGGAGACGCTGATTGGTTGCCGCTTGACTGTTGTCATGCATACGGGACATTCCAATTTTCAACGACGACTAAGCGCTGATCTCAACGTTTGTCAAAAGTTGTTCCTTTTTTCAACGTTAAAGTGGCGCTGTTGTCAACGCTGTCTCAACACACTCAACAGATATGTTGACTGCTACTTTCCAATGAATTGTGGGTAATTGGTGAGACATTTGAACGAAATCCATCTTGCTGAGAATGGAATTATGGAAAGTAAGCACTTCGTACTCAAGTTGGAACGTCGTTGATGACGTCAAATTGTTGGTTTCAGCACTCAACACTCGTGTTGAATATTGGAATGGCCCGTTATATAAGGTCGTTTGGGCGGAAAGATTGAAGTGGTTTCGTTTCGCTAAGAAGAGATATCGTCTGGCTAATAAGAAGTTATCGTCTCGCCAACGACGGTTTGTGATTGCCGTAAGAGCTGTTGCGTCGTAAGTTGAAGTTGAAAACAAGCTTTTGAAATGGGTAGAAAAAGAAAATGTTGAAGGAATTCCATTGAACGGTTTCCCGATATGTTAAAAAACTATGAAGATTGTAGAGCTTCAATTGTGACAAAACTTGATTATTTTACACCAATAAAGATATTTATGTATCAGTAAAACTAGGAGATGGATACCAATTGTGAATTAAAATTTAATGTTAAATATAAATTGGAAAATATGAAAACACTTGAATTATAACCGATGAAGAGTATATGGCCCGAAATGTACATATTGGTTTAATAAAATCTTAGTGAGCTTTCCAATTGAAAACTGGTGTGATAAGTCTTAAAATATAAACTGTAGCAAATTTAATTAAAATTATATAAATTCATATTTATTTTGTTCGTTTTCCTCGGCGATGATTGTGGTTTGAATATAATGCTCTATAACTAATCCTCTACATCCTCTATAATGGATAGTCTTTTAAAATTTTTTCTGCCCTATGCACACCAAGGCCATTTTTCTGTACCTTTCGTGGGTTCGGCTTGACTCACAATGAGAGAACTGGACCTAATATATTCAGACGAACCACCATGAAAAATTCCTGAGATTTTTCGAGCGTCCGAGTAATATTGAAAATTTTAAGAGATGAAATCTTAAAATACTTTATAATTTCAGGAAATTGCAAAAGTAAGGCACAATTCCAATGAAAAACATAAGGTAAAATTCATTAAAACTTTTTAATCCTGTTAATTAAATATTAAACATTTAAATAATACAGCTGGAAAGCACTCGTGGAATCTGTGCTGCTCTCATTTTCCCATAAATAACAACTCCACAGTTGTGTTCGTGAGTATAAGGCATTGCCATAGTGCTCTATCAATTATCAGAATGCATGATGTTGACTTTTTACTTTTCCGGCTGAAATTGCATGAAATATCATTCAAGGAAAAATATATCATTTAATAGGTTCTTTACTTTCTGCACAAGATGAAGATGCCAAATATCTTCAAATTTTTTTTGTTACAGACATTTTATTCTTACTTTATAAAAATATTTATTTATGAATTTTTGAAATTAGAAGAAATGTTTTCAAATTTGGTATTTATTGTGTTACGAATTTTCTGTTTTCATATTCAGGGCGAGATTGGATAGATGTGAAGAGATGCGCGGGATATACAATCCTAACAACCTGGATCACTTCAGATTTCGGAGGAATAAAAAAGGCCTCCTGGAGCGGGATGAACCCGCGTAAAATACTTTTGAAAATCATATCAATCCTGCGTATAAAAGGTTCTGAATAAGAATCGGTCTTTGTACCAGACTTCGTGCGATCGTTTAATAGGTAAATTATAGTACTGTTTATGTGTAATACAGTTACCGGTATATATATTATAACGTAGTACAGGTATGCACCACTTAACGAGGGAATATGTTCTGAGAAATACGTCGTTAAGGAATCATCATAGACTACACGTACAAACTTATATCGTTATTCTAACATTCATACAAAATGACAACACATCCTCTTTTCGTCTGATTTTACCCCTGAAAAATAAAATAAAATTTTAAATAGAATAATTTTATATGACTTGTACGGCAATTGGGCCAATTTACAAGTCATAGATTATTTTTTATGTAAGTAAAGACATTTTTTAAATACGCTTTTCACTGATTCTTCAAAAATGCTTGGATTAAGACTAGGAACAATGTGGTTACCCTCATACACCATAATAATAATAATCTATATAAATGATACTATGAAACGGTCCTGTTAGATGGGCACTAAATCGAGCGTGTGAGGTATCTCAGCAACAAGAATTACAAATAATAACGAGTTCTGCACACAAGTTCGAATTTCAATTAGGACAGGCCTGCTCCGTTCCGAAACTAGTAATAAATTTAATAACGCGATACTTTAAGTCCGTGGTATTGTAAATTCTTTCTTTCCATGTTCAGTATGAGATTAATCGAAGATGACGAGGAACACGAACTGAACAATAAGACATTGTGGTTCCTCCAAGTAGCATCAAAATGAATAAAAAGCACATAAAGCACGAAGATCATATGCAAAATTCTTCTGGATATGATGGTATATATGCAAATGCCTATGAATATCGAGATGAAAATAAATTAAAGAAAGTGGGATCCTTCTTCAAGGCAATGTGGAAACCCTTAAAGAGGTAAGATTTTGTATGTACAAAGTTCGATTTAGGCCCATTACTCGTTCGTCTGATATTGACGCTAAATGAAGTATGGTGCTAAACCCAAACACTAAAACTTATACGTAATATTCGGATGTACGCAGAAATTTGAATTCGAAACCTTTGTCATTTGATGAGAATCGTATAAATTTGTCGCTATATCGAGATTTGCCGAACCTGTACCATTTCTAATTCAACGAGTAAATATGCTGGATGTGAAATAATAAAGCTTACTGAATGTCAAAAGAATTTACAATATTGAAATTATTTCGCTGACAATGAATTAGTAGAACGTTTGAATATATTTCAAATATTGAATCTGGGCATAACATCGTCAATATATTTTAAGAGAATCGAAATTCAGATAGACGTTTCCAGTGAGTAACTTTGTAGTTTTGCACTTGTGTAACTCTGTAGTAACGTTTTCAGTCTGTAACAGTGAGTGAACATTTTATTTGTATTCAGATTCGTGCACAAAGTGTGGAAAGGCATAAAAGATGAAGAAACTGAATACGTTCAGTTGAAACAAGATCTCTTGCTTCCATTATTGTATCAAGCATTTGGTCTGAGTTAGTATTGGGTAAGTGTTTAATCGGAATATTTTTGTATATTATACTAAACATTCACTCGTCATCTAAACATTTTAAAATAATCAAATTGAATATATATGTATATATGTCAATAATATATCAAATATATTATTGACAAATGGCAGTGTCCAACTAATTGCACTGAGCAATATAATTTCCCTTTCATGCATATATCTGTTTTTCAACAAAAATAAAGTTATTGGCTTGAAACTAATTTAGATAATTGAACATTTTAGATAAAGATGTTGATTATTTTCATTTTATTTACAGATTTAAGAAGAAATCCAGAGATTTTTATCTCTATGTATATAGTTTTTTCTTTTTTTCTTTTATTTGTTGGTTATTCGTCTTTTTCGTCTCTTATTGCATTGTTTTTTTAAAATTTATTTCGTTTTAAATCATATCGTTATTGTTTTTATTTAATATTTCTTTCATTTTTCTTTATTCTAAAAAACTCAAAAATATATATAAATGTGGTCAGCATCTCCACCTATGAATCGGAATGTCTCCGGGAGACATTCCGATTCATAGGTGGTGATGCTAACCACTGTGCAATGGAACTTGATGGTTGGGAAAAGTGAACTGCGGCAATATTGCCGAGTTTACTCGGTTCTATATGCGACGGATAGAATAACTGAATAAATTCAAGTACTTTTAAGACATAGATTGAGCGTGATTATTCTTCAGTTTACCCGATATCCAGGTTACATAATGGTGTTAATGCCCTCTATTGATAGCTATACCTGTATTTTCATTATAATTGAAAGTCATTCTAGGAGCCAACACACTTTTTTCGATTATTTCTTGCTTAAAAATCTTGCTTCTTGAACCCATTCTCTTCTCCCAATAATCAATTCAATTACATACATTTGATAGCTTCGACCACCTTATAATACAAACGTACACCAATATGCGTGATATAATTTTTAATTAAAACAAAATGTATCAAGCGCGTTCACATCATAAAAGACAAAATTCTAGCCCGGACCTACAGCGGCGAAGAGTTAAATCCGAACTTGAGTAAGGATGAGGCCCGATCATTCATGAAAAATTCCCGATTGCCGAACTGTAGGAAATATCAGATTCAATTTTTTTCAAATTCATTATATTGAAACCCGTCGGAAGAGAAATATATTTTAGTTGCATTTATTAATAAGAGAATAAAAATTATTTTTTAATTGTAAATTTTTTCAATTGAAAGTACTGTACAGTAAATTTTTATTTGCAAACATTTATTAGTTCGTTTAACATAATCGGAAATATTTTCTCCGTATATCTGATTTCCATTTCGTAGGCAGTAAAAGAAGAACAACTAAAAAAAAAAAAAAAAGCCTGATATAAATGAAATTCGAAACCGAATCATGTCAGCGGAGGCGAGATGTTATCAAAGACTCAATATGGCGCCATATGTTATTTTCACATTCTTTTTCTAATTTCACATATTTGAATAACATTATAACTAATTAATTATTACACAGTTGTAAAATTGAGATATTTTTTCACAAACATCCATAAGAAATACTAAAAATTAATAAATTTCTATAACATGAAAGTTTTATAAATGTTTAATATTTCTTAAACTAAACTATATAATAATAATTCAAGATAAAAATCTAATATTTTTTTTTAATTCTTATTAACTTCAACACGATTAGATAAATTAACGAAGTTCTTGCTTTACAGAACACAACATGGCGCCTGGTCTGGCGATGTGTACGTCCATTTTTGGTAAGTTCTTAATTTATGTTGATAGAAAGCTTCAAATGGATTGTTATTACGGCATTTTTTAATATACAATCACTTCTATTTTTCATCTGTCCGTTGTGTTGTGTGTATGAGATGTATATTATGTTTATGTCCATTAATCAGTATAATTTAGTATTACTTTAAAGGTCAAAATAAGGCATTTGTTATAAACAATGCAAGGTCGTTGTTTGTTAACTGTCTGAACGGAAATTATTTAAGTTACAAGTGAATTTAAGTAGTCATGTGTATGAAATAAGTTTTTTTTTCTGTCTACACTATGTGTCTGGATTACTTAATAAATGTTTTTAGATGCATTCCTGCTTAAAAGGAAAATGTATAAATATTTTAGTCGAGTATCTTCTATATTTAACAAATTTCTTGCTATTTTAAGTCGACACAAGTTATTAAAATCATTCATATACTTGCACAGTATTTAAAATTAACAAACATCTGATAGGAAGATAAATATTTGTATATTAAAATTTGTTATATTTAGTATTGTTTAATTTAATACTACTGACATTCCATTTAAAATCAAATGAGTTTTATTAAAGTATAAACTGTAAATCAGTACAGATTTAATTGTAATAGTTAAAAATAGTAATTTAAAGTAATAAATACAGATGACATAGTTAAAATAATAAAGCTACGACATTTTAGATTTATAAATGTTTTAAAGTTTAAAATAATTCGGTGAATAAATTAGAAAAGGGCAAAAAAGCCGATTATTATAGAACTAGGTCACTACAATTAATGTTTGCTAATAAACTATTAAATATATATGTAGGGAATTATTAAATCTTTGTTACAGGCAATCAACTCTAATTCCTATTTCTATTATAAATAGCTTTTATAATGTAACATAAAAATGTTATTTGTTGAATGAAGCATACTTCCCAGTACTTCAAATTTTTACATTGATATTCAAATATTTAACATAAAATTGAATGAGAATCATTTTAAGTATCCTGTTTTAAATTAAGATGTTTTAATGAAATTCATTTTTTTTTCTTCTTAATTTTTGGATTGTAATTATTTTACTTTATAAATTACAAAGTCATATAAAATACTATAATTTGAAAACTTTAAAAACAGTTTTATATAATTTTATTAGCAATATTTTTTATTTAAAGTATTTAAATTAATTATTTAAATAATTTTAAAAAAAACTTAGAAATATATCTGTATTTCATCTGACATTCTTCACAAAATATACTGAATTATTTCAAATTCAGTTTTTTGTTTTTGCTTTATTAATATTTTAGTGATTTTAATAATAATTTTATATACAATAAATATAACAATGCATTTAATATACTTTATGTAATGATTTATATTGTAAATATTTAACAATATCAGTTTGTTTCAAAATGGTATCTTTTTATACATCTTTATTATTTTGAAACAATTGATTTTTGACTTTAATTATATTTAACAAAAATAACAGTTTCGAAAGAAAAGTTATGATAAATTAGATAGAGGTTTATGAATCAGCAGTATGTGATGGAATGAGTAATAGTTAAAGTTTCAACTACTGTAAATGATTAATGATACAGATTATTTCTAGTTGTTTTTATTAATCAGTGTAAAATTTAGTTACATATAGAATATATTTTAATATATTAATATTTTTCTTTTTATATATTATTACTAAGAAAACACGATTTATATTGCAATTCATACAAAAATTTAACATCGAATAGGATGAACATTGCAATACAATATTTTAAAATACAGTATATTAACTATTACAGTTAAAGGAACATGTATATAGAGTTTGTTTCATACAAAATACATTAATTTACACAAAACTGCTGCTTATTGTATATTATTTTTTAAAAGAAGAAAGGAAAATGTAATCATTTAAAAAAAGTATAAGTAATGAAATATATTCTATTATTAATTAACATGATATATAGAATGTTTTGTGAGAGTAAGAGAAAAATAATAATAGTCTACATTCTTATCAGTTAAAAATAGCAAGAATTACAAGAATTGCTAGAATAGCATTAATAAATATAATAGATATTTTGTTTTTATTTTTATTATACAGATATTGCAAACATTAAAAAAATAATAATTACATTGAGTAATAGTTTTCTTTTAATTCATTTTCATCATAAATTCAAATATTTGTTTAGAATTGATATTTATTATGAAATAATAATAATTTATTGAATTTCAAATGAATAAAGCTAAATGAGTTATCAATATGATTAAATTATCTACAATTATTGGAAAATATGAAAATAACTGTAGACCTAAATTAAATTGTATACAGTCAAGTTCACTTAAAAGAGCATCAGATAAGGAAGCAGTTTAAGAGAACACTTTTCCATATTCCCAATTTTCTTCTGTATGTTTTACACAAATTGGACTCTTTTTAACAGAGCACCAGATAGTAGAGCAATCCATTTAAATGAATACAGTGTCAGTGGCTTTCCAGAGTAAGTTTTTATAAGTGAGCACTCTTCTAAGGAAGATTTATAAGGGTCTGTGTTTAATTTAAGGCATGTCATCACCCAGGGTGCATGGCAACAGGGCTGCTGTGGAGTCGTGTAAAAATCTATCAACTCTGACTTTGCCTTAACATCCGACTCTGACCAGGGGCAGACTTGTTACCAAAATAGGCCCAGGAATTCTGATGTCATCATGTGACCTCAGAATAAAAGCTTCAATAAATAGAGTTGTAATAAAGATAGAAACTTTTTTATTCCAAAGCTAGAAGACTCCTCTAAGTAATGACATGGTCAATATATAAATATGTATTCAATAATTTTTACTTTCCCAGCTGTTATATATAATAAAGGAAAAGTATAGCAATCAGTCAAAAACTGACCCCCCCTCAAATGTTTACAGTTTTGGACTCAGGACACTTTGAAATGTCGAGATATGCAAAAGATTTTGTTTTTTTTTTTTTTCCTGTATGTGTGTGGGGGACACAATTTTGTTCACCCTGTTTGAAGCCTAATAACTTGTGTGGTTTTTGAAACTGAGTTGGATGGTTTAACACAGGAGTTATTAAGCTTCAGAGTGGTTGAACTGAACTGATCTGTCATTCTGACATCTAACATTCTAACATCTCAGGTGAGAACATCTTAACTGGGTTTTACTGTACTATTATAAAATGACAAAAAGCTTAATTTTGAGGGTAGAGACAAGTTTTATAAAAAATTGTGAATGCTAATAACAAGTAAAATATTAAGTCTGACCACATTGGAGAGATTACACATTACCCCTTCTATGTCTCTATCCTGTCAACTTTTAATTAAGAATCAAAATTTAATAGCATTAATGCCCCTTTATACAGAAGCTACTGTGCCAAATTTTGTTTATTAAACTATTTCCATTCTGAGATATTGTTTAATATCTTAGAACAGAGAATAAAAAAATTAAACAAATTAGATGCCAACACAAACGTGCACAAATTTTCACTCTCTGACATTTTTTGGGTTCAGGAGATTTCTAAATATGTAGATTTGCAAAAAACTCAGAGTCACATTTGACACAATTTTAATACTTTTTCACTTTATATACATAACAAGTTGAGAAAGTAAAAAGGAGTTGGAGTTGTTGGATTTTTGATGACTCTGACAACAACTAAAACACTAAAACTCTACGACTTCAACTCCACAGCCCTGCTACAGTATTTGTTGAAATATGGAGTATGGTTGATGAAGTAAATGGAGATGCAGATGTAATATGGTGGAGGAAGATGGAGAGGTTGAACAAGAAAAAATCAAAATGGAAATTGTTCATGAATCAACAAAATCTGTTTCTCATAAAAAAAATGTACCATTTCATTTAAGTATGGTGAGAAAATATTTAGAAGAAAATTTTACCAACTGTAATGTATTTTACAAGAGTGAGATGATTGAAAGGAAAGTTGTGAATAATCTGAAAGAAATTAGACTTTGTTAAGAAAATTTGTTTAGGTTATTGCTTTAGTAGTTATGGTAGTGCATGTAGTTAACTTCCATATTTGTAAATTATTGTAATAAAATATGATAAATATAAGTACAATACTGAATGAATAAAGTTATTTGTTAAAGTTATTTATATTGTATTTCCCATTAGAGAGCATATAGAAAGTTTGGAGCAAGGGTGATTGCATCTTCTCAGATAGACCCTACTACATTTTTGGGAAAAAGTGAAATTAATGTGGCTGATAAATATACTGTTTGAAAATTGATGATATAAGAACAGAAACCAATATGTTCAATAAAATTATGTGATAATAAATTTTAACACTTCCAAGTGTGTTATAAGTAAATGTAGAACATCTAGACACTAAAAGTAATAAGTTAAATCATTTTTAGTGTCTATTTATCCTAACCTCACTTATAGGATAGATAGCACTGGCGTGTTGTCCATGGAAGCTGTGGAAGTGCTGCTTTCCTCATATTTTCTAAAATACAAATATATATTGTGTGATTATTTTCATATTTTAATGTATTTTGAATTACTTAAAATCAATATTTTATTATATCTGCATTATGTATTTTATTACAAATTTCTGTAAATGTGAAAAACAACGATAAGATTGCTATTGTATATTCAAATATAAATTCATATATGCATATTCCCAATGGAAGCGCCATATTGTAGAATATGGGACAGCTTCCACAGCGAAAATATTTGAATGGTGTAAAGCAGCCAGATTATAGCATTATGCGCTTTACAGAGCACCAACCTCACGCGGTTTAGCTGGTGGAAGCTACACACCAAAATATTGTATAATGCTTCCAACAATTAGGTTTGTTTATAATTTTTACAGAAACACAGCTTCCCTATCATCAAATGTCACCGCATGCCACTGATATATGAGGGCTGTTCGGAAAGTTTGCGGCCTCAAATAGAACAACAAACAAAATAATGTTAAAACTTTTTTTATTTTTCAATGTAGTCTCTTTTGTTAACAATGCACTTATTCCAGCGATGTTCTAGCTTTTTTATGCCATCGCAATAGGTCGATTTGTCAAGGTGTGCAAAATACTCATTCACTTCAGAGATGACTTTGTCATTTGAGTGGAATTTCTTTCCAGCCAAGAATTTTTTTAGGTTTGGAAAAAGGTGGAAGTCACTGGGGGCCAAATCAGGTGAGTACGGTAGATGTGGAACTAATTGGAAGCGAATTTCATCTATCTTTTGTTTAGTGATTCTGGCGGAATGTGCAGGTGCATTATCGTGGTGGAACAGAACCTTTTTCTTCAAGTGTGGCCTCTTTTTTTGATTTCTTTCTTCAGTTTTTCCAAAAGTTCACAGTAATAGACAGCATTGATGGTCTTTACTCTTTCTAGGTAGTCAATAAAGATGATTCCTTTAGCATCCCAAAAAATCGAGGCCATCACTTTCCCTGCTAATAGAACTGTCTTTGCCTTCTTTGGTGGTGGTGAACTGTGATGTTTTCCATTGTTTCGACTGTTCTTTTGTTTCAGGAGTGTAATAGTGGATCCACATTTCATCAGTAGTCACAAACCGATACAGAAATCCTGTAGGTTTTTCTGATAGAAGTCCGAACACTCCTTTGACATCAAAATGCGAACATGTTTTTGCTCGGCGGTCAGCAGACGCGGCACCCGCCTTACTGAGACCTTCGTGACACCCAAATTTTCGGTTAGGATGTGGTGCACCCGGTCAACAGAGATGCCTGTTGTCTCAGCTATCTCACACGTTTTCAAACAGCAATCTGCTAACACCAAATCGTGAACATTGTCGATATTTTCTTCAGTGACAGCAGTTGATGGCCGTCCACTGCGAGGGTCATCTTCCACACACTCTCTGCCAGATTTAAAAGGGGCTATCTATTTTTTTACAGTGGTGTAAGAAGGAGCAGACTCTCCCAAAACTTCATCCATGTCAGCTTTGATTTGAGATGGGATCAACCTGTTTTTCGTCAAGTATTTTATGACCGCACGAGTCTCAGTCTTTTCCATTTTTGACAAAGCATGTGCACACTGACTATCTGCTAAGCTCTTGTGGCAAAACTTTACGACAAATCAAGTGGTATCATATCTTTAGCAAAGATGGCTGAATTATTCCCGCCAAAAATTAAATTGATCACAGCGCTGCATATAGGCAAGGTCGCGAACTTTCCGAACAGCCTTCGTATAAAGCTATTAAAATGAAGAGGTGGAAAGATTCAAATACAAGGAACAACCCCTAGATCTGAGGGTTCTGTTAACTTTTAAGCAGACTCAACTGTATTTTAGATAGTAGTTTAATATTAGTACATAATGTTGAATTTGTATTTTACATAATTAAAATAGCTAAATTCACTGGATATCTTGGACTATAACTTTAATATTTTGTAATTTAAATTATTAATGTAATTTTTAAGTTATACAGATTATATCTGTGATTTCTTAATGAAAAACTAATTGCTATAATAGCAAAACATCGTTAAATGCTTTAGTGATGTTTGATATATGTTTAAACAAATTTTAGGCTATAATGTTGATAAAATACTTCAAATAAAAAGAAAATATGTTGCATGTCAAAGTTTTAGACTTACATTTAACATTTTAAAAAATAACTATGCTTACTAGCTACTATACTACAAAATTGATTTAGCATTAGGTAATTGTGACAATTTTAGGAACAACTCATTAAAAATTTCAAAATAACTATGCATACTATGTGGCACACAGACACAAAAAGATTTGCCATCCCTGGTTTAGACAATGACTTTATATTTATGGGAAATGCAAATAATAAAAATGTTAAATTGTTTAAAACCTATTTACCCTACAATACTTTGTTTTATAAATATATCGTATTAACATGTAAGAATATAATACATTGTTATCTCATCATTACACTATTATATTATTAAAACATACACAAATTAAGAGGTGCTTTATAATTATAGAATATAACTTATTTGTAAAGGAGAAAAATAAAGCTGGGTTTTTACTTTTTAACAAAAGATGTTTTAAAAAGTTAGTTTTGAAAAAGTTTAACTGAAGTAGTGGATTTCTTGGACTATAATTTTGATAGAAAAGTATTGTTTATAATACAGTTAATTTATTTTTTCATGTTGCTATTTAAATTTAAAATTTTTATTTTCTTTTTTACAATATTAAAAATTATTTTTTATAATATCAAAGAATATTACTTACCAGTTACGCTACCCGGACCTTCGGTCCGATCTCCCCTTCTAGTTGATATAAGATTACCGTACGACCATCGACGGCTATTACAATGCCGGCTGGGGACACGTTAATTGCCCACGTCCTCCCAAAAGCACTCAACCGGCCATCGCAAACCCCGGCAAGGCGTATACATATAAATAAACAACAACTAACCCGTTATATATAAAGACCAACAACTGCCGAATTATCGGGCTAGCAAATGGCTATAGTAATATTAATAATTTAAGTTAATTTGGTACTAGAGTTAGGCGTTAGACGCCATCTCTTGCTAAATTGATGGCGCCTAACGCCTAACTCTAGTACCAAATTAACTTAAATTATTAATATTACTATAGCCATTTGCTAGCCCGATAATTCGGCAGTTGTTGGTCTTTATATATAACGGGTTAGTTGTTGTTTATTTATATGTATACGCCTTGCCGGGGTTTGCGATGGCCGGTTGAGTGCTTTTGGGAGGACGTGGGCAATTAACGTGTCCCCAGCCGGCATTGTAATAGCCGTCGATGGTCGTACGGTAATCTTATATCAACTAGAAGGGGAGATCGGACCGAAGGTCCGGGTAGCGTAACTGGTAACGTGTCTGCACAGATAGCAGAATATTACTTAAAATTTTAAACAGTGTTTGAAATATTTTGTGGAATTTTTTTGAAAAATATATATGATGATACATAATTTTCAGGTGATATGATTTGGACTTAAGTAATCAAAACTACAGGTTTGAACTAAAGTTTTTATTAAAAAATGATCTTTTGTTTCAGGATTAAGAAATAAAAAAATATATTTCTTAGCTAAATGTTGAGTTTTTAATAAGCTTAATAACCAACTATTTTTACCTCTTACATTGTAAATAAGAACACTGTATTCTTTTGGATATTTTTGTTAGAATTTATTTTTTCTATATTATCAACTATGGGTTAAGATTCTATTTTCCCAGTAATTAAATAACTGCCATTTTTCTTTATAAAGAAACATGAGTTAATTAATAATTTTTATTGAGGCTCCTTTGTATTCTTCAAAAATCATTTTATTATAATTCCAACAAACTACTAAAGGCTTTGTTATACAGGGTGACAATAATTAACCCGTACAAGTTTTTTGTATCGTAAATTTATTAAAGAAATGAAAATTAGCAAAACAACAGCATATAACAGTGACAATACTTTACGTATTAATCAGATATTCAGCCAGTTTCAAAGTGGCCTCCTTTTGCTTTGATGCAGAGCCCCAAACGCGTTTTGAAATTCTCAGCGATGGGCCGCACTCTTCTGGAGACAGTTTGTCTCACTCCCAGCGCAAGGATTGCTTCAGCGACTCCAAACTTTCATGGCACTTAGAACAGGCCCTGGCCTCCAAAATGGTCCACACACTGTAGTCCATTGGGTTCAGATTCGGCGAGTATGGTGGCCATTCCGCAGACGAGATGAAATCGGGAAAATGAGCCTTGCACACTCCTGAGTCTTCTTCGCCCTGTGTGTCGGTGCCGAGTCCTGCTGAAACATCCATTTCGCACTGCCAAAATGCTACTGAGCCCACAGATGTACCACAGCCTCGAGAATGTCATGGGGGTACACATCTTGATTGATTTTGGCCCCTTGATCGACGAAAACAAGGGGTGTCTTGCCGCTCGCACAAATTCCGCCCCAAACCATGACTGACATTGGATTTTGTGATGTTCGATGACGGCTGAGCGTCCAGGAGCCCCCGCGGACCAGTTCCTGTCGTTTTGATGGTTGTACGGAGAAAAGCTTCTCGTCTGTGAAGAGAATGCACTCCCATTGTCGACCTGCGGCCCGACGCTTGAGTTAACGGGATCTTTGGAGTCTCACGCACTTGTTTTCATCGGTGAGGAGCTGAACCTTTTCGAACTTGTAGGGCTTGAGTACGAGTTCCTTTTTCGCCATTAACCGCACCGATTTGCGATTGATTCTGATCTTGAGCAATTTTTCTCGTGGAGACCTTCGCATGTCAGTCAACTCGCTTTGTGATGATCTTGCGGTTCCTAGACGTGTTGACAGTGCGCTTTCTTCCACGTCCGGGACGGTCACCATTGTGGCTAAGCTCCTTGAATCGCCGAACTGCATCTGAGACTGTCATTTTTGGAACACCGAGCAGATGAACAATTTCACATTGATGCTTTCCTTGCCAGAATAGCTCCAAAATTGCACAACATTTGTTCGACACCATTAAAAAAATAAAGAACTAACCCTTATTACATCGAAAGTACATCTACACGGGCAGGAAATCATGGAGAATTAAACAATAGTATGTAAATTGGTGACAGTAAAAAAGTTCAGGTGCAGCATTGCTACAAACTTTGTACGGGTTAATTATTGTCACCCTGTAAGTGTATTTCATAGTGTTGCTGTTTCCCTTCTTTCCTAATGTATTCCATATGTTCCTGTAAACTCTTTTCCATTATCCTTGCTGCATTTCCTAAATAATATAATTTTCTTTGTGTATCTTCTTCTTTCAGTGTTATGGTATAAAACTTCTCTATTATTATTATTATTTTATTTTTTTTATCTATTATTTTTTTATCATTTTTTAATCAAAAGGATAAGTTTATTTTTACATCTTTTGATTCATTATGAAGAATAATTTCACAAAAACTCAGTTACTTATTCATATTTAATCTTTCTTTCTTTAACTAGTTTTGTTAATTTTTCTTTTCTTTGCTTTTTTTAAAATACATTTAACATGATAATGAGAAATGCTGTTAGAAAATTACAAAAATATATAGATTTAATAATGAAAGTTTTTTGATGATAGGTGATCATATTGTCAAAATATTTTTATAAATTTGTATAATTTTGAAAATTCTTCAATTTAAAAAAATGTTTATAATTGAAACTTATTATAGCAATGAACAGTTATCATAAATTTTAAAATCTTTCAAAATATTTCAAATTAATGTCAACTATAAACTTTTCTCATTTTAAGCTTGTTATCTTAAGTCTTTCTTCATTTCCCATGCTTTTTCAGATGGTATGGTCCATTATCAGGGGTACCACAAACACTGTGTACCCCTGATGATGGACCTGACCATCCAAAAGTGCTTGGGAGTAATTTATCAAGTTATTTATGCCTTTATGTTCTAGGAGACTGGCAAAACAGTGAAAGATAAGTTTTTTTTCCCCTTCATTAATTTATTTAATAGTGAAATTTCATAGTTTATAATAAACTACTAATATTTACATTTTCATCATCTCCTGATTCATGTTTATATGATGTGTTTCACTACAAAAAGAATTATTATTCTGGTTGGTTATCTTGTGATGGGTTAGTTGCCTATCAAATATTAAATTTTACTATTAAATTAAAATTTAGTGAAGAGCATCTTTTCAGCGATGAAGTAATGAAAGATAATGTTCTAGTGGGAAACTTAACTAATTTAAAAATGTTTAAGATGACAATGTTTCTATATACATTACATAGTGTTGTTATTTTAAAAATATCTAATACTGTACTATTAAGGTAGAAGGAATAGCTTTAGAAATAAGTTAATTATTCAAAGGAATTTTGATGACATTATATTTGAATTGTTACTTTCAAACTGTATAATTATTTACTTTAAACTAACAGCTGATCATTATATATTTTATACATTACTTTGTAAGGGTATGAGAAATACATTTGTTTCTTAGAGTTGGATAACAATAAGCAAAACTTTGAATTAAGACATTATCATCTTGGAAATTAATCTAATATACAAATATAATGAAATAAAATAAACTACACAGAATAATTATTATATCAGTTATGTTATTATATATAACATTTTAATTAAGAATTTTTAATTTTTTTAATCAGAATTTAATAGGTCATCAGGATTTTTAATTGATTTGTTGATTAGAAGTAAACGATTCTAGTTGGCTTTAATAAGCAATTTAATTGTATAATAATATAAAATGAGATATTTGCCAGATTTTTGAAAACATTTAGATCTAAATAAAATTTCAATTTTTAAGTTAAGAGGCCATTTTTTCATTATAATTTTGTACTTATACATAAAAATGCTTTTAAAATGAATTATAGACCAATGATGATAAATAATTATTACCATTTTAAAGATTATTTTAAAAGAACATTATTATAAATTGATATTAGTTTAAAAAATACATTGCATTTTAAGCTGTATGACTTTTATGTAAATAATTTTTTTAATTGGTTTTAAATGTGTGATTTTTATTTTTCAAAGTATTTTTAATATAAATGAAACAACATACATTGACTCTTGTTAGCATCAACTGTTGGTATCCATACTCCACAAATATCTTAAAAATTGCATTAAACTGTTAAATACTGTCAAAAACTTTAGAAATTAAACTGTTCATATCACCAATTTTATACCATCTAGCAGAAATTTTATATTTTACTAGCTGTTACCCGCAACTTTGCTCGCATGGATTTTGCAAGCAAACACCATTTATATTCAGTATTTCAACAACCATAGTAATTGTTGTATAACATCTACTGCTCAGAATGATAAGAATTGCTGAGAATCAAATGAACTGTTTTCAATTTGATCAATTTTCTGGAACATTTACAATCATACTATAATCGAACCAATATGCAATAACAAATTTGAATTTAAATGGTTCAAACATTTGGTTAAAAAATTGAAATATATAAAAATATTTATAACAGTGTAGTTGAGAACAAAAAAATTGCATCTAAAATAGTACAGTAGAAGCCGTTCTTCAGGTTAAGCCTTAATGCTCTCCCTCTCCCCCCACGGGAATTTTGAAAAATTCCTTCTTGGTGTGCATTTCCATGACGTACCCTATGTACCAAATTTCACTTCTTTAGGTTCAGCGGTTTGCTCTGGGTGATGATGAATTAATCACCCAGTCAGTCAGTCAGGATAAGTAATTTTATATATTTAAATTGTACATTAACTCTGCATAAAGGAATTGTGGTTAATGATTATTATCAATCTTTTTTTCTAGTTGGAAGTATGTACAGTACATTGTAAACATTATCTCAATAAATAACTGTTTCTTGGCATTAAAACTTTTTTAAACAATAACAATTAATGCCAACTTTTCTTCAGTTTACCTACTAAAATTCATTGCTCATATTGTTTTTTATAGTTTTAATAAAAAATAAATAAAATTTTAGTATTTGGTGGTTAAAGGTTGAGGGAGTGGAGAGATAGAGGGGAGGGTCGTGTGTCATATCTCAAATAGAGTCGGATTTAATGAAGATTTTACTTATTAGCATTTACAATTTCTTTTTTTATAAAACTCATCTTTTCCTTCAAAATTAAGCTTTTTGCCATTTTATAATAAGTAAAATTTCAGAATATATTTTACTGGTTTGATTTAAAAAGTTTGTGGTATATTATATGCAATATGTATGTTATCAGCATATTATGTGAAAATATTTTGTACTTTAATTGTACATTTATTTTAAAGAATTTTTTTTAATGTTAAAATTTAAATCAACAAGTATAGGCTACATAACTAATGAGGACTTTACTTTGAATGGTGTTATCATCACACCCTTATCACACTTTTTACTTAAAAAGATACTGTTGCTCTTTGACTGTTTTTGTCAGTTTATTCAAATTCAAAATTCTAAGTATGCATTTACTTACATTGGTAAATTTACTGATTACATTGACAAAATTATATGTTAGAAAATATGCCAATTCTTCATAACAGATTTTTTTAAATGACTCATTTTATGCCTGAGAGTCTTTTTTATTCAATTCGTTTGATGATTATTTTGGTATTTTTTTTATGACTCTTTAAATAAAAAATTTATTAGAAAACAAATTGCAGTCATACAATAATATATATAGTGAAATATTTACCATATCTATGCAATATAACTATCTTTGAAGCAAAAATTTTGTAATACTTGTTAAAATCAACTATCAGTTGATGCCAACTCTTATAGGCACAGGATTTCATGCTAATGAAAATCTATTTTATTCTATTTATTCATTTGTAAACATTATTTAAAGCTTATACTATTAATTTTACAATATGATTTTAATTTAATGTTATCTTTTTTCTTCCAGATATATCTGTTACGGAAAATATATAAAAAGGAGAAATTTTATTGACATGGCTCAGTCACCAATATTGCGCAGTAATAAAGTACACACACACTAAACTATTTCTGATTGTTGACAGTAGAAAAATGTCAAATCTTCGTAGGCACTTCAGCTTTAGTCTTAATAAATCATCGTCATTTGGTTCTTCGGGATCCGGAAGAATGACAGAGGATAACATACCATCTGCAGAAAAACATTTATTTTTTAAATCTGCTTTAATGAATGATATTCGAAGTAGTTTAAATCTTTGTTCTGCTTATATTCAGGTTAGAATAAATAAATTATTTATTTATAATAATTTTTATTATTAATATTTTAAAAATTATTTGCTATACTGTAATAAATGAAATGTTCCAAATTAAAATTTTTTTATTTGATAAAAGTGAAAAATTTAATATATTTATGTTACTTTTTCATAAAAATATTAACAAAACTATCAGTTACCAAACCAGTAAAAATTTTTCTGTATAGAAATAAGAATAAAAAAATTAATATGTAAATGTTTTCAGAAAGGAAAAGGTCATAATCTTAAGCTACATTAAAATAAAGTTTAAAAAAATTACATAAATTCATGTACTGAAAAATCTTTCTGGAGGTTATTCTATATAATAAACGTACTACACCTTTTTAAGTATCCAGTAGGAAGTTTTATTAGAGTAAAAACGTTTTTGGCTGCGTTAATCAGCCTTCGTCAGTTAACGAATATCAAAAACGAACAAAATTCGAAATTACAAAAAACGGCGTTCGAAATTTACAAAAAACCGCACTTGCGCATTGACGGGTTTAAGCCCCATTTTGATATGGAAAACGGGGCTTAAACCCGTCAATGCGCAAGCGCGGTTTTTTGTAAATTTCGAACGCCGTTTTTTGTAATTTCGAATTTTGTTCGTTTTTGATATTCGTTAACTGACGAAGGCTGATTAACGCAGCCAAAAACGTTTTTACTCTAATAAAACTTCCTACTGGATACTTAAAAAGGTGTAGTACGTTTGTTTGTTTTACTGTCCAGTAAACGTTTTTTTTTGTTCTATATAATTGTTTCAAACTCAGATGAATAACTAAATAATTTTATTCTTAATGTCTAAAATATTTCTATACTTTTTAATATGATTTTTTCTCACATTAACTATTGATATTACTAGAATTTTTAAAGTAATGTTAAATCTCTTCTTAAAAGCCTGATGTTTACTAGTTTTGTGTATAATACTAGTAGGCATGCAGTGGAATTATGCTGTTAATAAATATGCTAGGTTCAAAGACTGAAAATACTCAATGAGCTGGAAAAAATGACCAGACCACTTTGTGGCTTTATTAAAATAGCCACAACAAGAAATTTTGCATCCTGAATGCTTATAATCACAATGCATTCTAGTATTTTAAAAAATATTGCAATGCGAAATTTGTGTTTGTACTAAAAACATGACTGCAATATGTGCATGCATTATCAACATACCACAATACATCATGACTGTTTTCTATTTATAATAGCAAATAAGGAGTTTAGGACTAAATATGTATAATAATTAAGAACAATGGAAAAATTCATTTTATTTTTTCAAGAATTGTTAGAATGACATGTAGAATTACAGTTGATATCTTTTGAATGACTTGTACAGTACTTTTTATTGATGTAGTACCTCTTACAATGCAGCTTGTAAAGCCCTGCTTACTTCCAGATGATATAGTTGAAACTGACTAAAGATATAGTGAACTTCTGGACATTTTCTATGCCATTAAAGTTATTGTCAGCTGTTATAAATTAATTGGAGTAAATTTATTTCAGTATATATAGAGTTGCTCAAGTTTTTTTAATGCCCTTTCTGTTTTGTTGAGAATTAAGGAGGCATATTTTCTAGCCGTTACAGGTTTGATCAGACCCACAATTGGAATGGCTCGGCCAATCCAGTAAAGGCCAGAATGGTAAATGGATGGAATTCAACATATCCAGACAGATTACCCATGAAAAACTCTAGAGATATACTAATAATATAAATATATGAATAATTTTAATCAGTTAGAGGCCATTATTTGAAATATATAAAAATATTTGTTATTCAAGTTATAAAAATATGTAAATATACATACAATATAAAAATAGAGATGAATTTTAAATTATATTTAATATAAAGAAATTAAGATGATATCATCTACAAATGTGAAATTATTTCTCTCAAACATAACTTAGAATATGAAAAGATGACAAGACATTAAAATATTTCAAAAGTAACATTTTTCAGTTTCATCATTTACATTATCATTCATGATTTTATTAAATATAAGTATGGAATAGATCATTTTAATTTTAAATAATTTTGATATTATTTTAGTTCATATTATAATCATTGACTAAATAATTATCATCAGTTTTTAGCCAGGAATAATTCTTAATTAACTTGGTTAAAAACTAGTTAATAAATTTTGAAACAAAAATGTATAGAATATTGCAATTAGTAAATAAGAGAAAAAAATGAAAAATTATACAATTTATATTATTTTATAAAAGTGCAAATTTCACTTGTTTATGTAATATTACTTATTACTTACATTACTAATGTAATATTATACTTTCACAATGTTAGTGTTGTAAAATGTTTGCTAAAGCAGTCAGATGAGTGCTTTTTTACTTTAGCTATTTAGAAGTTTTTAGTATTAACTAAAAGTTCCTTTTCTCAAATTTATGATAAACATACTGTATTTACTCGTGTATACAGGGGCAGATCTACATAGGGACTAATAGGGGTTAAGCCCTGGGCCCCCAAGTACCAAGGACCCACAAAAATTGAATTATCATCATAAATTTTTAATACTTTTTCATTAACAATGAACACTTGTTGTATAGTGAAAAATAGTTAATATTAATAATATAATAATAATAATGATAATTCATAGTATTATTTGCATTAACAAAAGATGGTGCTCCATTGGACTTCAATAAGCCCTAGGCCCCAAAAAACCTAGATTTGGCCCTACGTGTATATGATGATCTCGCATATAGGACGAGATGTGACTTTAAATATTAAAATAAACAAAATATTAGAACTGTATTAATAAATCTAATTATTTCGTTTAATTACAAATAAAATATTATCAAATGCAGGTATTAAGGCAAACAACCATGTTTGCCTTAATATGTGATGAATGGAAAACAAAACCAAAACACTATAATGCGCATGACTGGAAAAAGTTTATTTTTAATGATTCAGAATGTGCTAATATTCATTAAAAATAACAATTTAACATATATGAAATAACTATGTTTATAATCATTGCTAAGTGACCAGTATTTCATTAATGATTTTATAAGTAACAAGGAACTATTTTCTGCAGTCAAATGAGATGCAATGCAGTTTTTAATTGATAAACACAGGTTTAAATTAATAAACAAAGAGGGGGTATATCTTAGTTTGTTTACAGTAGGTGCCAACTTATGATAAATAGACTGTAGAACTATTTTTATTACAAAATTAATTAATCTATTTTCATAAAAATCTCATTTCCTAGAACAATAAAAATCTTCAGATTTATTTTTTAAATCTTTGAAGTCTTTTTTTCTGTATGTTGTATAAATGTTAAAGAATTTGATAATTATTCAAGTAACAGATCTAACATAAGGGAGGATATTACAGTCATATTTAATTTATTTAAATTTTGAATTCTATTGTGCAACATCCATACATTACATAATTCAGTTGAACATTCTTGAGTAATAAGATAACTCCTTGCTGACTTACTGATGCATGTTACTTTTTAAAATATTTTTTATTTATTAGCTTCTTTACAATAGTATTTTTAGTAGTTTTCTTTTGACTTCAAGCTGTTATAATAAATGAATCCAGCTGTAGATATGATACATTCACCACAGAAATGTTCCAAAATTGGTGTTTTTATTATTTAAAATCTTTATCTTACTTTTAAAACTTACTCCTATATATTTGTTATCAGTTTGCCAATTTGTGTTAAAAGATGTGAGATGATGATAGTATCAACATTAAATAAATTATATTTTAATTATATTTAAATTTTTTAGTAATATTTTAAATTGAAAGTATATTATCAGTGATTGGCAGATGATGTCATGCAGAGTGATTTTTAATGGCATACAATAGGTTCTGGACCCACAGCACAGAAAAACAAAAATTCAAGCAATGGAAAATAATGTTTAAATACTACATTCATAATTAATTAACTGACATTTTAAAACAAACTTCTATTCATTTTTATTCTTATTGTTATTTTTATTATACATTTTTCCACTGTGTGAATATTTTGCAATTCCACATACTATATTAGATTCACTAGAAATTTGTTCAGCAGATCACCCAAAGATGTAACTTCAAGTGCTTTATAAAATTCTTACATTCATGGTATGTAATATTAAACTTGTAAAACACAATAAAGTAATTTATATGACTATCTTGCAAGACCAATTTATAGCTGTTTACTACTCATAACAATTACAGTAGAGCATCAATTATCCAAATACCAATCAACCGAAACGTCCCAGTTGGCAAATTCAAATTTTCACTAGTGGTGTAGTGCTGCAGCACTCTCCACCTCCTGCTGACCTAAACTTTAGGCCTACTTTAATGTACTACTTTATGTAAGGCATGTATTTGTAAGACGTGATATAAAATATATATGGTACAGTTTTGTGTTTTTAATATACTTTTTGTAAATGATCAGTTATTCGAACAACCCCAGTCCCAAATTGTTTTGCATAATCAATGCTCTACTGTATTTACTAAATCACTATACCAAGTGCAATGAAAATTATGAATATTATGTCACATTAAGTTTGCTTATGATTAAATGATAAAAGTAGGTAATATGTGTTATTCAAAATTATGTACCATACTTTTTCTGCAGAAAAATTTATTTATATAAATAATAGCATTAATAATTCATAAAATGAAAGCTATTGATTTATTTCTATGGATTTTAAAATGGTTCAGTTAGATTAGGTTATTCTACTCAAATATAATACCTTTTGTTAAATTTTAGAAAATTAGTATGTGTCTTTTAGCAAAATAAAAGTGTTGTACTAATTTGTAAGACATTGTATTGTTTTACTTTGGGACTTTAGCATTACATTTGCTGACCCCTTGGAATATGCACTAGTCAATGGAGTAAGATTTAAGAGCATATATCAGAGTGGATGAACATTTCTTTTTGTAATATAACTTTTCAGAATTTCATGTTTTAAAAAGGTTTAGATACTAGATTCAAATAAAAAAACCATAAAGGTTTTTTTATTTGAATCTAGTATAGATTGAAAATATTTTGTCTGTAAATCAAGAATGACTTGTTTATAAGTACATGATATAGGGATGGTTTTCTTTATTTGATCTCTTTGAGACAGTGCATAAATATTTTTCAATTCTTTTGATATATAAATGATGCTGTATTTTTGTTGAATGACAAGCATGCTGGTCTATCCAGGGGAGACCAGGAAATCAGCTATTTCCGTATGGTAAAAACCAACATGCTGGTTTATCCCACAGGAATGCCGGCATACCAGTTTAAGTGAGGCTATACATCCCTCTCCAGAGAATGCATTAAAAAAACGAACCAGTTTTTATTCTAAAACTGTGAAACTGTCAGTATTACATCAAAAACTACGATTATATGTTTAATTTCTTCAACTGTGGAATTCTGAAAGTGCTTTTTTTTTTTATGTGTATTTTATTGTTATTTGATTCAAAAATGCAAAAATAAACATACTAAATTTAAGAAACTGGCTGTAAATTATCTCAGCTTATACTTATTAACATCAGCTTTGTGTGAAACTTGAGAGAGTGTTATTTTTAAGGTTGGGGTAGATGATCAGTGTAGCCCACACTGACTAACCACTACTACTATTGATATTAGTTAGAAAGTGGTTAATTGTTTTATTGTCTTGTAAACGAAAACACTTTCTGCTTTTAAGTCAGTCAGATTACAATGTTATTATTTTATTGTACTCAGAAGAATGTTTTTTTTTTTTTAACATTTAATTAACAACTAGTTTTGTTAGATCTGATTAATTTTATATTTTAGTGGCAGTTTAACTGGCATGTCTGTAACTTGGGGTTTCCTGAATGCTGGTCTCCTTCATTTTCAAATGGCAATTTGAAAATTTGTATTTTCTGGAGATATATCATTTTGGAAATAAGCTCTTCATATACTGGGTGATTTGTAATTAAAGTACACCCTATACAACACTATTTAGAGATATATTTAGCAGTCCAAGTACACCAATTTTAGTATAGTGGCTTTTCAGGATACGTGGAAGATATTTTCATTAAAAAAAATTAGTACCAAAACTCACTGCTACTATTAGTCCAACTTATGTAATGACTAATGACATATACATCGTGATTCAATTAATAAAAGTATATCAGAAACCATTTATTGATTTTAATGAAGGAAATAAATACTGAAAAGTTCATACTTATAATCATGTCATGTCATAGTAGTTAAACTAATGAATATCTTTATTCACTGGAAAATTAGTAATGAATGCTGAAGTTTCTGTTCTGTTACAGTTCTTAATAATCAGGTGATAGAGCCATATTAACTATTGTTTGGTTTTCAAGATTAAGAACTGTATAAATATACTATATATATATTTATACAATTCTTAATCTTTGTTTTTCTAAAACATATTTTATTTGTTTTGTTAAATTCTTCAGAAATTTCTGCAGTTGCCTTTTAAAGCAGTAACCAGTTAATCTTTTGTCTTTTGAATAGTGTTCTTTCTCTAGCAATTGATATTTGATGATCTAGTTCATCCAGATTTTGATCTCATAAATTTTAACTCTATAAAACTTTGATTTCAGGAATAAAAGTCTGGATTCTGTCTGTTTCAACACAAATCTATATATATAACCCATTCAACAGGCGTCCGTCCGTCCCGTAACAGTTTGATAACCGACACTAGAGGCACCCCTATCGTGTGTCATATTTCAAACATTCAAATTAAATTAACAATTTTAATTATTATTTAAATTAACAATATAAATTATTATTCTTCATTTGGCCAATACATTATTATTTGGTCAATATAACAATATAAATAATTCAGTATATTTGTAATAGGAATTTATTACTGTCACAGAATGCCTGTAATGTTCACTAGGGGGCGAATAATGAAAAACCGGATAGATTTGAACCGCTATGATAAAACGATAAGTGAAATAGTTAAGCTAATATTTTAATATAATAATAGAAGCCTTTCATGGCACGGACAGACGGACGGAAGGAAGGACGGACACCTGTTGAATGGGTTATATATATAGAAGATAGATTAAGTGCATCAAACTTTTAAAAATTAAGCACGCACAACTTTCGTATATTAAGTGCATTAAACATGCCTCATAGAAATTTGTAATACTGCTAAAACGCCCACTAGGGGGCGTCCCGGGCTACTAGTAGTATATAATGGATTGTTGTTTGTTGATAAAGATGTGAACTATCAAAGTACTGCTACAGTATAGCTAACTCAGTATTATTCAAAACATTCAAATATGTTTTGGCCTCCATAGCTTTGTCCAAATGAATTGCTTAACCAGGATTAAATATGGAAGAATAATACTAAATTAAGATTCTGTTTCCATGAAACCCAATTATTACGATAAAATAATAGTGCCTTCTAAACATTTCTAGACTTAAACATCATTAAGTCAGTAACTGTAATTAGTGTAAATAGTAAATCAAGAATTGTACTAATTTCAAAGTACTTACATCTTTAGTTTGGTATCGAAGAATAGTATATTTTATATCAGGTTAAATAATAACTGCATGTCCATTAATGTTTAGTTCACATGGTTCAATGCACATTATACATGTACTATTGTCATCTTTTTCAATTTTGTCTGAGAATAAAAAACAATAATAATTGTCATATAAAATTTGTTGTTAACTTGAATTAACCTATTATTTTCTAATTTAAATTTTTTATAAAAAAATTATTTAATTAAACATTTTAATATCTTAACTTAAGAGATTAATGAAACTTAGAAATATTTATTAATATAATTATGAATTATATTAAATGATAATGTTGTTTGTTACTTAAAATTTAATATTCTCTAATAAATTTTTTTTTTATAAACTATATTTTAGGCTCTTAATTCTTTGTGTGATGCTGGTACCATGTTAGCTCGGAATTTGCTTCAGACTGTACGTGATGTGCCATCATATCGAGACGTTGCTACTCAGTTTTTAGGTGCTTGGGAAGATGTGAGCAAAGCTACAGCTGGAGCAAGTGCAGATGTAAAAACAAAAACTTTAATAATGTTACAAGATGTTTTAAATAATTTAGAAGGTGAAGGTGATCATTTAACTACTGAAACTACAGCATTAGCAGAGAGCATTAAAGTGAGTTACATTTTATGATAGTAAATAACTTTAATCTTATTGTGATGAGCCATTGAAATCTTGTGCAATTATTTAAATATAAATAGAATATTTAAATAACATTCGAGCTATTTCACAGCTATATTATTACTGCTATATTATTTATTACTGCTAAAAAAGTATGAATTTAAACAAGTTTAAGTACTGTACAAGATAAATATTTTCAGATAGAGACTATATACATTTGACTGAATATAAATTAAATTGTTTAATTGTCATTAGATATATGTAAATAAATTTTTGTAATATTGGTAAAAACTGTGAAATATATTTCTTAACTTCAAACATTGAGATATAGTTTAATTATAAAAATGTTTAAATAATTAAGTTGGCATATTTGATTTATAAAAAATGAAATCGGCCATATGTATATTTTACTAGATTTAAAAGTTCCTAGAATTTCTTTATTATGCAGAAATCATTAATATTACCATTATTTAAATTAAATGTTTTTTAAAATAGCTTTATTGTATAGTAATACTAGCCAGCATTCTTCAAACTTTAGAAAGCAGACCCCTCTTTTAGCTCTTTTGTAAGAATATACAGAATTCTCTAGTGATGTTATAATGGGCTTTGCTAGTTAGTGCTAGATATAAACTAATGGTTCTGATCTGATAATATAAAAACTGCATATTAATCCTTATTAAAGATTGATATATGGGCACATTGTTATGCTGCTATAATAGCCACTATAGTGTTCATCACACATACATAAACACGAAAACAATCATTACAGAAACATTTATGCTTTTCATAAACTGTGATTTCTTCATTGCTGTGTCGCTGTAAGCTTTCTGATATATGTTTAATGTCTGTGATGATGAGTTTTAAAGCAGAACATAAAATCTGATATTTGCACATTCTTTTTTCATTTCTGATGAGAGAGAGATATTTGCACTGTACATTCTTTTAGAATGGTCCAGTGAAATCACTGCTGACAATTCAAACACACTAATTCCTGGTAATGTTTTTTCTCAATTGCTTAACTAATCATTTCAATTGCAAAGTTGCAATTTCGATGATTGAGTCATTTGACTTAAATGTTATCTCATTACTCCAAACATCTTGTTTGAAAATTGTGCTCTCTGCATATTTTTCTAGGTACACGCAAAATTCAACTTTCCATGATGATCATCGTCATTGAGGATATGGACTAATGTTGAAATAAAATGTTTCACTTCAAAATGCAATGAACATTCAGTTTTGAAATTTCTCTCTCACAAACCACTTGTTTAATAGATTTTCTTTGAGGCCATGGTAAGTTTCCAGCAGCTTATTTTCTTTTGTGGAGGTCATGGACATTTTTATTCATCTGGAACATTTCTGGGCATATTGAACGTTTCTATCTGCTTCAAATGTATCTCTAATTTGAGCAATGGTGAGTCATACTGGTGGCTAACTAAAACTTTTTCTTAAACTGTCCTTGCAGTTTACTTAAATTCTGGCATTTCTAGTAGCACTTTAGATGAGTTTCTTTCTTCAAAGGTTAGTTTCATTTCAGCCATTATTTCAAATCAGTTATACTTAAAATGAACAAAAGTTTAGTGAGTAAATGACCATAAAAGTGTGTATACATTCTTTTGGGACATCCTTTATTTAGAATTATTACTTTTATGTGAAAAATCTTTATTTCAATGCCATATTATCATAATTGGATGATTATAATTGTTATTAACTAATTATTAAATTTATCAATATTCTTTCTCTGCCCTTTTTTTTCTTCATTTTATCTTTAAAACAGTTATTGTACAGTTGAAGTAACAAATGCTATTTATTTAACTACTGTAAATGCAAGAAAATAAAGATTAAAATAATTAACATTTAATATTTAAAGCATTTTTAAGAAGAAGACTAATAATAGATATAATATAATAAAATAAATATAATATAATAAATAATATAAAATATAAATAAAAATAATATAATATTATTATATTAATATTTATATAATAATATATTATATAATAATATAATATAAAATAAAAAAAATATAATAAATCTCGGTGAACAAGACTAATAATAACAACTGAAAATGCTCGCACATTATCTGTTATATGTTGGAGCTAATAGTGTGAAAAGACAGCTCAAAAACAGCTATGTGCCTAAAGATAATGAATTATAACCAAAACTGTAAATTACAATATGCCATGTTTTATAAATGTATTTGAATTGTATGTTTTGGAGCATGATAATTTTGATAACATTAGCATTAAACAAATGATGATAATATCTATGATTACGATAAGCAGATTATCTATGCTTTTTATTAAAGTCTGGATATCAAATAATGTTTGACTATCACCTTTTAACATTATAAAGATCTTTTATTGAGTATTATTTCCATTAAGAAAAATTAATTATAAATTACAGCTATAATAGAGAAGATATTTTACTTGAAAGCTGGTGTTCATTGGGAAAAAAAAAACAAAAAATAATTAAAGAGATTATAAAGATTACTATCATATTTCAGCCAAGTTAAATATCTTTAAAAGTGATCTTCAAGTGGATCATGTTATAAATAAGAGAGAGAGATATATTTTATGTAACATATAGCATGGTTGGTTGTTTTAAAAATCAAAATAGTAATAATTAAATTTAAATAATATATATAAGTACTTTTTAACACTTTAAAAATAAACACTATTGAAGATTATTCTTCTTTCATAATACTAATTTTTGAATTATAATGGATTGTAAATTTGAGAATAGTAAATAATATAACTTATGAACCAATTTTTGATAGCTCAATAAACCTTTAGTCAAAGGCTTATTAAATTATTCTAAATCACAATTATCAATTGCTAAAAATATTAAAAGATAATTATTGTATAATAGATTAAAATTTCTGATCTTGGCAAACTTGTTCTGAAAAGGAGAGATTTCTAAAAATACTATAGAAGTTATATTATGTTGTTATCTAGCCCAGAGAAGTTCAGTTGGCAAGATTTAGAAATGGATATTCAAAGAGTAGCAGTTTAAATCTATTTTTTAATGCTTGCTTTTACATTCTTTGACTCTAGTTTTAAGTTAATGTCTGAAGATAAGTGAATTCTCTGTATTTTCTTTGTGAATCGTTTGTTATAAAATTATTATGATGAAGGTAAAATTAAAAATTATTTTTATATTTTATTAACATTCAAAATATTAACATATTTTTATTAATATTCATTGATAACTCAAAATAAAAAAAATTATTAAAATATTTTTTTATGTATTTATAGGTTATTGGTATATGCTTGTTTTCATATATTGAGCTTCAGGCTCAATTTTCTTTCTCTGCCTGGAAATCATTATCTAAACTTTCAAAGAATCTCACCCTTGATAATTTTGGAGTCAGTTTAGATAGGACTACAGAACACAAGTCAACTGGTGATCTGAATGGAAATTCCAAATTTTCTGATTTAATTACAACAATAAAGAAACATTTTGCTCACTTGATGAAATTTGGAAATTTCAGAACAACTGACATACCTGATATTTCTCATAGCCAATTTTATGTTGATTTCTTAGATCAAGAAACAGCAGCTTCATTAGCATCATCTGAATCGTTAAATCATCAGGGAAAAATTGTGGGTAGTGCTGGTTCACCTCCCACAACTTGGTTGCCTGCCAATAATTTTAGACCTTTAGGAAATAGTCCTGTTTCAGCTACAGGTTTACAAATGCAGCATTCACATAAAGGTTAGTAAAATTATTATTATTTTATATAATTTAATAATTAAAGAGAAATTATTGATAATTTTTCTGTGGTGATTACAACTTTTTAATTTAATATGTGAGTTAATTCATTTAATTATTTTCTACAGTGTTAAAGAAATTGGGAGTTATAAAAATGAAAGCAAATTAAAATTTAGTGTAAAATTTACTAATTTTCATGATTATAAACATCATTTTAAAAATTGTTATTAGATAAATTAATTAATAGTCGATGAAAGTTTATCAGCATTGATAACATATGTGTCACTACAGTTTGATTATTTGATTTAATAATTAAATTTTGAATGACCCAAAGAATGTATATGCAGAGCAGTATTTAAATCTATGACTCTTATTTGCTGAATAAGTATATAATCAATACAGTAGATTCTTGCTAATTTGGCCCTCAATTATCTAGCATATCTTCTAGTATGATTGCCTATGTGCTTCTGTTTAATATACCGCACAACCTGTGATTGTAGCTTAAGAGTTCTTGAGTGTGAGTTATCATCATACACATTTTGCATTTTTCCAAAGATAAAAGTTGAATGGGCTTAAATTATGGAACCTAGGAAGTCATGAGTTTTTAGCTTACACAGTCATCGAAAATTTTCAAATGTGTCATTAATTGTCAAGCACTTTGTGTTATGGTGCCATCTTGCTGAAACTATGCATTGCTTATTTTGTTCTCATCTAGTTCATCAATGAACAAGTTCAGAATATCACTGAAGTAATAAGTGTTTATGGTGCCATAAAAGAACACGGGACAAATCATTCTTTTTGGTGATATTGTCATCCATAAGAAATCTTTTTACTTAAAAAGGAGGGTTTCAGCTGGATTTTCTGCTGATTCATGAAAAAAAAATGTCAAGAATGTCTTCAGTGTGGTCTTTGATAAATTATCGAAACCAACAGCAGTAATGTCTGCACTTTGATGATCTATTTGCTTTGATTCTTGTACTGCAGTAACTTTATGGGGGTAAGTTTTTTCTGTACCATTGCATATGTATTGCAACCCTAAAGTGATGCTGTTGTGCCTACTTCTAAACTGATTTTCAAGGACTGCATCATTGAATCACTAATGTCAAAAAATTTATCTGCAGTGAGTACAGATAGTCTTCTATTACATTGAATATTTTGAACTGAGTATTTTTTGATTAATGATTGCATTGAATATTGATTTGGAACTTATATGTCAAGAAATTTATAGGAAAATCATTCTCTAACATCTCTCTACACCATAAACAAGGCTTGATCTTCAATAGACAAAACCATATTTGATACATTCCATGTTATAATTGAGAAATGAGATTGACCATCAGTACTACTAACCATTAAATTCAAAATTGCCCATCTCCTAATTTCTGTGTATCCCATCAAATAATTGTTATATATATTAAAGATATTAAAGTGTCAGTAGATGTATAATTACTGTTTGAAAACCATGTAGACTAATAATTGATCTGTACATTTACTAATTAATTTTATTATATATTGCCTCACGGAGAAAATGCACACTATAAAAGATTTTATGACAGCATTATGCAAATTTCAGGGTATGTTCAAACAAACAAGTTATGCAAATTGATGCAGTTTCATGCTAATCATGTAATCTGGGAGCATGATAAATAGGGAAAACCAGTCTGTAAAAGCTAACATTGGGGTTGTTGTCAAACCCATGGAAACTGCTTTCTGTGATTGTTTTTCATGTCTGGATAAAATGAGTGAAGATGCTGTCAAGAGCTATTTCATCAAATGGACAAATTTACTAAAGGTTTCATCATAGATCTACATACAGCCAAGTGGTTTTTGCATTGTATTTTAGCACAAAACTATAGGATGCTATAACTGTGGGTCAGATTTGGAGATGGTGGCCAGTAGAAAGAAATGTGCATCATCATAATGGAACTGGAGCACTGAGACAAATATTGCATTGCACACATGCAAGGCTGATGCATCCAGCACCATGTAATAAGAGCTCTACAATCCACAGCTGGAAATATTCTGCAATTTATGGATAAATTTGGTTGCTCTAGTATCAACAATTTCTTATAGATTGGCTGAAAAGGCCTGTGGTCAAGCCATCTGTTGTGAAGACTGCCCTTCACATCGTTGTCATGAGTGCTTGCAGTGGTCTGTCATGACAAATGGCATAGTGGGCTGTTCAGCAACAAACTGAGATTCTGTCTCAGCAGCGACGATTGCCATGTAAGGATCTGGAGGCAACATTGCAATCAGGCTGATCTTTCTGTTATTTTGAAGTGCCACACAACTTGTCACTGTTTTGGAGACATGATTTAGGATGCTATCAGCATCGACAGCCAATCATCTCTAGTATATATCAGGGACACATAGATGACCACTATTAGGCTATTGAGATGCTGTTGCCTGTTGTACTATTACATCTTCAGGATATACCCAATGCCATTTTTTGGCAGAATAATGTGCAGCCCAACACAGTGAACATCAGTAGGCATACTTTTCAAGATGTCCAGGTGATTCCTTGGCCAGCTTGATACCAGATCACTCTCCAATTGAGAATCTATGGGATACAATTGGATGCTGAATAAATGCTCTTTCACAGCCTTGTAATGAACTGGACTAAGGTCAGTATCAAATGGTCAACACTCTACCACAAGACAGTATTCAAGCACTGATTGAATCAATGCCACATTATGTTAATGAATGTATCACCCAGCCTCACTATTTACTAATCCTGTGTATTGGGCCACAGGAGATGTTTAATTGTTTGAAATTAAAATTGATTGTTCTGAACTAGATTCTCTATTTGTCCGAGTTTCATCTCATTTTGAGCATTTCTTCATAGTTTGGCATTTTCTCTGTGAGGCAGTGTATAAATGTAGAACTAAAAATTAAGTGCATACTGACAAAAATAAGATTCATAATGGACAAAATTGCATCAACTCACAATACATCTTACCTGCTACTGTTGGAGACCCAAGATTTGTTTTTAGTAAAATTTTATTAAAAAAAATATAATAGATGTCAAATTTTACAGTTTATAATTTTCTAATTAGTTACATTTTATTAGTAATGTAATTGATTGTTCAATAATCAGTGTGTTGCCATTTTTTGATTATTTAAACACTTAATAAATAAATTTGAGAAAGGTATTTTTAAAAATTTGTGCATAGCTTTGTTTGAATTTATAATTTTTACACATTAGGTAATTATTGTTAGCATTGCTACAGAATTGATTTAGCATTAGATAATTGTGATGATTTTAGAAACAACTCGTTAAAAATTTCAAAATGCATATTTTATTTCTTTTACAGTCAACTCCGCATAAGTCAACACCCGGATAACTCGACACTGTAGGTTAATTAGTCAGTTTTCTGTGGTCCCGGCCGACTTACATAGGCAATCATGTTATTAATGTTAAAAAACTCGGTTTACTCGACATCGTTTAACTCGTCACCACTGGATAAATCAACATACTTTTTCTGTTTCACACTTTTTAGACGTCTGATAAGTCGACTCCCTCCTGAAAAATGAGTTCACACCACACAGCTTATTGTGTGGTGTGAACTCATTTTTCAGGGGGGGAGTCGACTTATCAGACGTCTAAAAAGTGTGAAACAGAAAAAGTATGTTGATTTATCCAGTGGTGACGAGTTAAACGATGTCGAGTAAACCGAGTTTTTTAACATTAATAACATGATTGCCTATGTAAGTCGGCCGGGACCACAGAAAACTGACTAATTAACCTACGGTGTCGAGTTATCCGGGTGTTGACTTATGCGGAGTTGACTGTAATTTCATGTGAAACTAACAGATTAGCTAGATTTATATATAACTCCTGGCAACTCAGACTTTGAATAACTTGGAGAAATTTTTTGAAAAATTGTACAATAATTTAAAATTTTTGACAATAGAAAAATTATAATTATAACAAAATTATAGTTAATGATATCTAAAAGTCAGTTATTACTGTAGGCAGTAAATTACTAAAGACTGTGTACTATACTGTCATGAAATTTTTGAGCTTATTTCCTAATAATAAATTCATCAGTACAAACTAAGTAATTTCAGTAAAACTTCTATATAGAGCTGATTGTAATAAACTTACTGTTTTTTCTATGATGCAGGAAGGTTCTTCAGAGAAAACAACCCACTAATTCAACATGGACAATCTTCACACTTATTAGACCTGTGGTTTACTGTGTGTAAAAATTACTTGAAAAATAATGAAATAAGAATAAAACTCTTGAAACATTGATTGAATGATTGTAAAAAAAAACTATTTAAACAAAAATAATAATTTGGTAGTTTTTAAATATATATTTAATATAATAATAAAATTATCTTGATAAACGAAAAAAGTATATATTCCATACACAGTTTTTTTTTTACAAAATTTGTTTTTTTATCTAAATCTTGTATATTTTATCCTGAGATATTTAAAGTTTGGTTAGCTCTTGTACTGCTGAGTCCTAAGTGGGAACAACAGTTTCCATAAATCATATTTAATGTTTTAGCTTGTTTGATTTTCATTCCAAAGTTAATGATACAGTAAAAATTGGAGTTGTTGAGTTTAAGAATTATTTATAGAAAAATTAAATAGTACATTTGAAAGATATTACCAGAAAAATCCAAAATCTCAAAAAAGTTAAATATTTTAGATACTGTAACATATAAAAGTTTGAGAACTTTGATTTTAAATTGTACAATTTTGAAACCATGAAAATGTAAAAAAAAATATTAAACAGTTCTAAAAATGTTTTATTAGAAAAATAATTGTTAACATTATGCATTATTATTGTCGTTATTACATATAAATATTACTAAGTTAAAATTATACATTGTAACTTAGTAATATTAGAAATATTTTTAATTTTTAAATATTATTGTGTAGTTTAACATTTTAATTTAAATGATGATAATTAAAATAATTATAACTTTTGAAACAAAATAAATATTAAAATAGTTTATTGATATTTTGCAGAAAGTACGCAAAAAGAATTAGGAGATACTGCTGAATTAGAAGAAGTTATAAATTTATTATCATATAAACCAGGAGAGCAGGTCTCTAACAAAACCTTATTACCTCCAGAGAGTGCCTTTGTGGGAGATATGTTTGGAAACCTTCCACCATCTCAACCCTGGCCTGGAGCCAGATTTAATCCTGCTGGTCAGACTTCATCTTCATTATTCTCATCATCTGCATATGATGGAAAGAGAACTTGGCCTAGAGTTGGGTGTGGTAGCAGTAGTGGAGTAACTTTCGGTTATGATAACTGGGTATGGGGACATTTTGATCCCCAATTTGGACAAGATTTAGATTGCCACCAAGTTAATCAACAACCTGTGTCTAATCAGAAATCTAGTCATGATGTGGTTAATAATGGAAACAGAGCAGCTGGTTGGGATAATAATATAGCAAGGTATTTCATATTTTTAAAATTGTTTTTATATGACATTCTTTTTATTTTAACATTTTGTTAATTATTAATTTGTTTTAACTTTATGTAATTAAAATAATAAAATAAAAATATAGAGTGATATTTTATAACTCATTTATTTGATATATTCTTAACATATTTATCCTTTTAATAAAACTCCATTTTGTAATCTCCCATGTTAAAACTGATATATGAAATTTTTATATGTTGGATAATGACAAAAAAGATACATACAGGTGTTTCCCTACTTATGACCTTTCAGACTTAAAAACAATTTGTCTTTGTATCTAAAATTTAAATTTCATGCAAATTCTGAAGTTCTCTTGTCACTTATGAGGTGGCATTGAAATTTGTAATGTTGAATAATGGTGTTTTTGCTATTGTTTTGTAATTTTTTAAAAATTTTATGATTAGTGCTTCAAAAATTTATCTAAAACATAATAGTAAATCTAGCAGTAGAGATAAATGCAAATTGTGTTGCTCTGTTATCTAGAAACTAAACTGGACATTATAACAGTAAGTGCATTAGGTGAAAAAACCCACATTTGAAACACCTGCTACTAAGCAGTATGATCAGGCAAACAAGTGTAACATATTAAGTACATTGAAGGATCAAATACTAACAATAAGTTATTCTGTGTACAAATGTACTTTCTAGGTTTGTTTTCAACTTACGGACATTTTGACTTGCAATAAAACCTTAGGAACTTAACCTGTTTATAAGTAGGAGAGAACCTTTATTTAATGTAGTGGCTAGTTTTAATAAAATATTTAGTTTTGTATTTGATAAATATGATAGAATACACTACATCGGTGGTTCCCAAAGTGTGTGCTGCAGTTTCCTCACAGGGGTGCCACGAAATGTTATAAAATTTATATAATGTTAGAATTTAATGTACTTGTTGGAATTTGACATAGGGCACCTTGGGAAAATCTGCGTTTAGCAAGGGCACCTAGAATCAAAAAAGTTTGGGAACCACTACAGTTACTAATGTGATTGGACAGTACAACCATTGCCTAGTGCAAAAATCAAATGTATCTACTGAGTCTTACATTAAACTTTTGCATGCAGTGTATGACTTTAATGTACACATTAAAGTCATACACTGCATGTTTCATGTTTGACATATATATGAGTGTTGTCCCAGAAGTACCCAACCTGATGTATAGGTGGCAGTAGTTTGAAAAAAATTAATATGGTCAAAAGTACCAATCTTATAAAGCTTAAGTTTGAAGATGCTATGTTGTTTAATATTTGTTTGACAGCCATCAATAGTGAACAATTTCAATGAACCTGTAAACATGGAAAAATTGGTTGTCATTATGTGATACAATACTTTCATTTGAAAGGTCTCAGTCTAACCAATGTCAAAACTGAGCTAGATTCTACTCTGCGGAGTCTGCTCCCTCATTTACAACAATAAAATATTGGGTGGCAGAGTTTAAACGAGGCCATACAAGCTGCCAAGACGAACATCGGGGTGATCGACCAAATGAAGTGACCATGTCAGAAATGGTGAAGAAAATCCACAAAATGGTATTGGATGACCATCGACTCAAAGTGCAAGAGCTAGCAGATATGGTAGGCATTTCAAAAAGTGCTGTACATCACATTTTGACTGAAAATTTGGACATGAGAAAGCTGTGTGCAAGATGGGTGCCACATTTGCTCATAATGGAACAAAATCAGCGTCGTGAGGATGTTTCAATCGAGTGTTTGGCGATGTTTTGCAGCAATAAAGCTGAGTTTTTGTGTCAATTCATAACCATGTATGAAACGTGGGTCCATCCCTTCACATCTGAGATGAAAGAACAGTCAAAACAATGGACTGAAATGGGAGAATCGGCTCTGAAGAAGGTAAAGACAGTTCCATCTGCTGGCAAGGCATCAGTTTTTTGGGATGCATGTGGGATAATTTTCAATGATTATCTTCAGAAAGGAAAAACAATCAACAGCGAGTGTTATGCAAACTTATTGCAGCACTTGAGTGATGAAATCAAGAAAAAAGTGGCCACATTTGGCAAAAAAGAAACTGTTGTTTCATCAAGACAATGCACCAGTTCACACATCCATTATTGCTGTGGCAAAATCAATGAGTTAAGGTTTGAATTGCTTCTTCACACATCTTATTTTCCAGATTTAGTCTGCTTGGATTATTTTTTCTTTCCAAACTTGAAAAAATGGCTCAGTGGTAAAAGATTTGCCAACAATGAAGAGGTGGAGTCTGCAGTTGATGACTATTTTGAGAAGCTCGACGGTTCTCACTATAAGCAGGGTACTGAAGCTATTGAACATTGCTGGGAAAAGTGTATCGAGCTAAAAGGAGACTATATTGAGAAATAAAGATATGTTTTCCCAAATTTTTTGTCCTTGTTAGGTCGGGTACTTCTGGGACTACCCATGTAAGTATAGTTACCATGGACAAAGTATGCTATCTATCAGACCTTCAAAAAACATTGACTTTTGGGCAAAGATGCTGGCATTTTTTAAATAGTGGACTTTCTGAAATGAAATTTTTATTTCTTCTTATTTATTTTCAGATATTTTTGCTTGTGGTTACATACTATGATATCACGAGTAAGTAATCTCCAGGTGTTAAGACAAGTCTGATACAATCATGAAAAAGACAAGTCTGATATGAAAATAGGATAGCATAGTTTCAGCATTTTTTTTTTAATTGTTAATGTTATGGACAATTTTATCATGTGCTCATATTTGTTATACTTCAAATAAAACAATACCATCACATCTGAAAATAAATATGAAGAAATAAAAACGTTAAATTTACAGAAACTTCATTTTCACTAAACAGGAAACGACATCACAATTTTTAATCTCATTTTATAAGCTTTAAATGAGAGGAATAAGAATAGTAATAATAGTGCTAATGATATGGTAAAATAATAAAATAACTTTGGTTTTTTTTAAATGTGTAACAAAGTTGCAAAGAATCAATCCCACATCATGTAGCTCCAGTATTTAGAATCTTATCCAGTCAGCTACCTCTATTCCTAGGATAGGTAGAACTTCTAAATTTATAAGCTAAACACCCCAATTTTCAAAGGCCTGTTTTTCAGAAACATTTAAGAAGTGGGTCTTTTTATTTGGACAAGGGGGGTTCTTGGTGAAATTGTAGAATTTAGGTATGGGAGGGAGACACTTGTCCTGGCTTAAATCGTTCCTTTCGAGTCTGCTGGCGTGGCACACTGTCCTCTCCCCACGCCTATATTCAAGGTGTCCCGCAGGGAAGCATTCTCACCCCCGTCTCGTTCACATTCTGCATGGTGGACCTCTGAACAGTCCTCCCCCCAACGTCATCGCCGTTCTGTACGCGGACGACCTTTACATCCTGACTTCTAGCACTAGGCCCTCACAAGTTGCCTGTAACGCTCAAATAGCCCTTGACCACCTCGAACACTGGGCAAACTCATGGAGTTTATCTTTTTCAGCCGCTAAAAGTGCCACTGTTGATTTTTCTCGTAAACATCATTGTCCACCACTAACTTTGTCCCTTCGCTCGGGAAACATTTCCCAGCGTCCTTCTCTCCATTTACTCGGTGTTCACTTTTCACATTCTTTCACTTGGCATGCTCACAAAACTTTCTTGAGAACGAAAGAGACATGTGCTGGTTCCCTCTTTAAATTCTTCGCTTCTCGCCGTAATGGCGCCAGGAGGGCCAACCTTCTCCGCTTAGTCTATACCGTCTTGAGTCCGATGGTGGAATTCGGAGCCCCTCTTCTGGATGGGGCTCCCCAACTACTATCCGCCGTATCGAAAAACCCATTCATGAAGCTCTTCGCACTGCCTTGGGGGTGCCCAAGTCTACACCGCTTCTTTCATTATACGCTGAGTCCGGCTATATTCCACTCCAGTCCAGACTGCGCCAGAGGGCCATATTGCACGCCATCGCTCAACTCTTGAGAGGCCAATATAGCCCTCTACACATGATCTTCCACACTGCCTCTAGTCTAGACTATTACCGATGGTGCCCTTTCCAGAGCTCTTATGCTTCCAGAGTTCTCTATCAGGAAGGCCTTCCTATCTCTCACCTCTATTGTCAGAGGCATGTGCTCCCGAGCTCTGTAAGCGTCGCTACTCACATACATCTAGACGACTTCCCGAACTCTTCCAGTGAACCTCTGGCAGCCTTGAGTGCTCGGTTCGCTGAATTACAAGCAACCACCTGGCGGGGTTGGTCTCACATTGGGGCCAATGCCTCAAAATCCCACTTACGGATGGCGTTCGGTGTGGTTGTTCTGGCCCACACCGTCAAGGAAAAAACATGGTCACTCCACTCCAACTGCATCGTCTTTGGTGCGGAAGCTTTTGTTATTCAACGGGCTGTCCACATCAGCGCCCGACTTAACAGTCCGACGGCCATCCTTTCGGATGGTAAATCTGTTCTCCAGGCTGTCGCCAATGTCAGTTTTTTTTCCCCGGTGATTATTATTGACCTTGCTGCCACAGTCAGTACACATCCCACACCCCTTGAAATCGGATGGACTCCAGGTCACGTTGGTATCCATATTAACGAAGCCACTGACCAGGCAGCAAGCAATAACACTCCCACCGGCTCCTGGTGGAGGCCTCTCATGGCACGTGGCCCCATCTGTAATTTGTGGGAATCGATAATTTGTACTTACACTGTCACCTGGTCCACTATTCTCCAGAGTAAAAGTCACGACCATCTCTGTCTTTTCTCCCCTTGGATCTATTATCACGCATTGTCACATCACACTGAAACCCTATTGGTCTGTCTTTGCACTGATACAGCCCCGTTGAACGGGTTTCTTTACTCTCGACGCCTGCGCGTCTCGCCTGATTGTCTCCACTGTGGCTTGTCTGAAACTTCTCACTATTGGCTAGTTTGCCTGCAGTACGAGGGGGCCTGCCAAGAATTGGGTCGTTCCTTGACCTTGGACCTGTCCATCGTTCGCAACTGAACTCCCATATACTCGCCACGAACTGACCTTTCTTCCCGTCAACACATGGAAGCCTTGGAAGGTTTTGTGTACCGATCTAACCGCTTCGTCTAATAACTAAGCAGTGCGCCTCGGAGAAAAAGCCAACAGGCTAGAGTCTCCATAGTAACAAAAAAAGAAGAAAGAAAGAAAGAATTTGGACAAGGAACTATTTGTGTTTAGGGCCACATGTTCGCTAAGTTTCATTAGAATCAGAGATGTGAACGTCTGGCAGTCTCCTTGTTAGTGTCCGTTCCTACAATTGTAACCATTCATTGAAAAAACACCACCAGTTTGCACAGCAATACCAACATTTGACTTGGAAGATTATCAATGGGTGTCTTTTCCAATGAGTCAAAGTTTCTGTTCCATCAAGTGGATGGGCATATCAGATGTGAAACATCTAAGAACAAACACCCAGATATGATTATTGACATGAGGCTGGTTGGTGAAATGGCAGTGTAGTCTGGGGAATGTTTTCATGGTATGAATTGGGTCCGCTGATACTTCTGGAGGGCACCTGAATGCAAATGGTTATCTATTGATTGTTGCTGATCTTTTAGCAAGACAATGAACCAAGCCATATGACCAGAATTGTTAATGAGTGTTTTAAGGAGCATGAAACAGATGTTTTTCCCAAGGCAATAAATTCCCGAGATCTCAAACCTATTGAACATCTGTGGGACCACCTTTATGCCACATCAGATGAATGGATCTTTCACCAAATCACCTGGAGGAACTCCAGGATGCACTACAATCTGCACGAGCACAGATATCATCTCTTCATCGACTTGTTGAGTTGTATATACTGTGAAAGACACATATTCTGGATACTAGATAGGTGGCCATAATAATATAACTGGACAGTGTCTACATATATATACACTGTTCAGTTATATTATTATGTATATATATTATATATATATATATATGTGTTATGGACAAAATGATTAATATGGGCATTATGAATAATGACCAACCAAATTGGGCATTGTAATAAATTTCAATAATTTATCAAATTGACCAGCCATTATGAATACTGCTATCACGTGGTCGGGCAAAGTGATAATAATACGTTGAGGAGTGACCATCCAACATACGCTAGCCAATCAGAACTTACATCTTAGTTGTGCATGCATATTGCATTTAGTATTGAATTTTAAATTTATGTGACCAGTAGTTAATCTTTCTTCTTTGACAAAAGTAACGATCATGGAGGAATCATTAAGTGATATGAATACTCGCTTCAACAACCAATTAAATGAGTTAATAGCAGAAAAAGGTGAGAACAATCAAATTTTTACAAAATCAGCATATTTGTCAATGATAAAAAAAAGTGAAAGAGTCAAAAATGAAAGTTACTTCTAAGTTACTCTAAGAATATCAGTTAATAGCACTTTGAAATAATTCACAAAAAATAACTGTTTTTAAATGAAATAAGTGGAGTTTTTTTAATCATATTTAAAATTTGGTACTAAACACGATACGCACACGCAACTCAGAGTGCCGATTGGCTAGCGTATGTTGGATGATCATTCCTCAACTTATTATTATCACTTTGCCCGACTAGGTGTTAGCAGTATTCATAATGACCAGTCAATTTGATAAATTAATCAATATTTATCAGACTGCGTGCCCTTTTTGGCCATTATGAATAATGCCCGATTAATCACTTTGTCCATAACATATATATTGTTTTAAAATAAAAGTCAAATTTCTGATTTTAAAATAATTTTTGATATTTATTTCAAAAGTTAAACAACTTTTGAAACTGTCATATTTCTTAGTTTTAGTTTTCATACTGAATCATTAAGTTTTGCAGTTTTACGAGTAATAACATAATTCAAGAAATGCTAAGGAGAAAAAATTGATTTAATTAAATAAATTATTATTGAACAAATATCAACCATACTACTTTTTAAGGTTACCAAACTTAATCTTTGTTTAAAAAAATTTTTTTTTTGCTTGTTTTGAGTCAAAATATTTATTATATTACAAGTCAAAAGGCCCGATGCAGGTATCGGGGCATACTAAATTACAAATGAAAATAATAATATACTGAATATTATGCTGTAAAAATATAAAATAAATATAAAATAATTTATATTGTTAATTTAAATTAATTTAAATAATAGCTAGGGATGCCCCTGTGGCTGTTTTTGACATACTGTGACAGAAAGAAAGGGACTGCCCATTTTTTCAGCTTTATATAATAAATAATAATAAACGACACTTTTAGCCCACAACTTTAATTTAGAGTTAGATAGCCTAATAAATAGGATTTAACAATTTAGAGGGCTTATTTGTAAAAGATCTGGTCCCTTTTTTCTGTCGGACTTGGTATGATAAGCCCTCCAAATTGTCAAATCCTATTTATTAGGCTATCTAACTCTATCTAAATAACATTTAATTTAATTCAGTTAATTTTTCATGTTCTATTCTGATCTTGAAAAATGAGCTTATAAAATAATCTTATAAATTTAACAGTTTACAAAATATTTGCAAATGTATTTCCATAAATGATAATTTTTTATTGCAGTTTGGCAATAATAATTATTTATAATTTATTTGAACAATTGTAATTTATTAATACTGCAATTCCTTAATTCTAAGACATCTTAATCCCTTTTTTTAACCCATTATTTTTTTAAAATAGAGATACATCTTACATTTGAAATCCAAAACAACAATCAACCGTCATCAGAAGCAGAGTATGTTGTATATTATGTCTCAATGGCAGACATTTTCATCTGCACAGCTCACCAATTATATTAATTTAAATGAGTTTGTTGCTAATAAGCATTTAATGTAAACTTATTTTTCTCCTTTAACATGCATATTTATTTTTAATAGAACATTATAACGCTAACTTGAAAAGTTATTGTATATGCAGAAAAGTATGGAAATACGGTTGCTAAATATTGCCTATTTTATGGTATTTGTATTGTTATTATAACTTCTTATTTAACAAAATTTGATTATTTAAAAATTTTTGTTGTCTTAGAAAAACTTTAAATTCAATTTTAAAATCATTGTGCAACTTAGAATTGATGGCATCTTATAATTCAAGAAATATAGTAATTATCTATCTGTTTATATGTTAAACATATTTATTATGAAAATAATTCTTTGAATGTTGTGTGCAATGTTAATTGCAGATACATTTCAAATAACATGTAGCCCACTAGTGACCAAGCAAGTCCCTGAACACTGGGAGTTTGGTCGTGGGTTTGCACCTCGTCCTGGGTTTTCTCCACGTCTGTAATGCCTGAATAGGGGCCAGTTACCCTTTAAAAAAACCTCCCGGCAGGCATTTCCCCTAGGCAGATCGTCCAAGATTGCATTGTTGTAAATTAACTAAACAAACAAACAAACAATCAAATGACATGTAATTTTGGTTTATCATTATTGATCAGAGGAAAAATAGAAATTTTATGACTTATTTATACTAGCAATGTTTTTTTTACTTAATATTTTGACAGTCTCTTTACAGAGATCATTGAGTCAGAGTATTAGCAAAAACTCTTAAGTGGCTTACAGAATTATGTTCATTTTCAAAATTTGATTGGTTGATTTTGATAAAAGTTTTGCCATTTTCTATTAATTGTGGTGATGAATTCAAATAATAAAAATGAAACATTTTAATTCATTATTTAAACTGAAATGTAATAAAAAATAGGGGTTTATGAATTTGTTTTTGAGATATAGTAGGGTCAAAGTGACAATGTCCTTGCTCCCTGACACAAATGAGCACCTAGTGGAAAATGGGCACGAAAAATGAGACAGGTTCTGTTTTGGACAGGTTTTACTGTAATTACTTTTCAGTCTATAAATATGATTTATGAAACAAGAAAAGAAAATATTCAGTTATTTTCATGAAATAAAACAAACACTTTTAACATATTAATTTTTACTTGAAGTGTTTGAATGATTTGGATTAATAATAAAGATGCCAAATGTTAAATAATGAATCATATCCTGATGAAAACAGATCATAAAGAATATAAAAAAATAATTGTTTTTTTTTTACAGAAACAGAAATTCATTTTTAATTTAAACTGTTTAATCTATACTTTATTTAAGAAGTTAATTTTTTTTCTTTATAGCATTTCATAGAAGTTTTTTGAAATTGTTAAATTTTAATGACTGCTAAATCATCAGTACAAATCCCATATTTTTTAGGAGTAAATTGGCTTTTTTATAATGCTTTGAGCTATAAGCTCAAGTAGTACAAAATAATTTATCAAACACATTACAAAACTTTACTTTGAACAACATTATATTGATAAATCACAATTTGACAGATTACCGTATTTTACGGACTATAAGACGCACTTTAATTTTGAAGAATTTTTAAGCATTTTTTTTTTTTTTTTTTTTTTTTAACCCTTTCCCGGCCAGGGTACCGATCTATCGTTACCCTATTCGTTTAGCAAAACGGCCAGGGTACCGATTGATCGTTACCCTGTTAACAATCGATTTTTATAAAATTTATCGACAATAGATGTCAGCACTTGACGGCATCGTCTTGTTTATCGTTCATTCTACATATTTTTGTCCAGGTGGAGTTTTGTCGACTTAAAAAATTTTAATTATCGGTTATTTTTTCTTAATTTTTCATTTTCTGATAATTTTTTATTTTATTTTTAGCATATTCATGCAATAATATTACTATAATAAGTTGATTTATGTTATAATAAGTTTATTCAGCTATAATATGTTAATATATCGTAAATATTTAAGTTATGACCTTCAGTTCTGATATTTTATATATTTTTTTTAATTTTTAATTTTTAATTTTTTTTTAAATCTAAAATATTAGCAAATGTTACATCTATTGCTATTGGTAATCATATGTTTATTACAAAAATATATAGTCTTGTTTGATATGAAATGAATAAAATATATTAGTTAATTATATTAAATGAAAGCTGAATAAAGTTCAGATTTGAAACAAATGTTTGATATAATGTGCGATAATTTTACAACGAATAAACGTACGTGCATAAATGTAATATCAAATTGTACAGAACAATATTCTACGTCATTCTGGCTCAGTGACAATAAGAATAAAGTAACCAGACAATGTTAATTTTGACAAAAAGTAACAAATTTTCAAGTTTGAATGTCAATTATCATATATTATTTTTTTTTTCTCATAAATTTTTCAAACAAACTTTATTGAAAAATGTCGTATTTAAAACTAACTATATTGATAAATATATGTGATTTTTTTCATATGAATCAAATAATAATTTAATTTTTGGTGAATTTTTAAAATAATATTGCCTGATTTACCTATTTTGACCTTGGCCGTTTTACAAAATAAGGGGGCGTGGCAAACGGCAGGGAAAGGGTTAAATACCTATAAGATGCTACGGACTATAAGACGCACCTGAATTTTGGAGGCAATTTTTCGAAGAAAAAAATGCATCTTATAGTCCGTAAAATACGGTATATGAGTTTTTAGATTTTAATTGATTATTTTGAAATCTTGTAATAGGAGATGGCCTACAGCACCTGGTGAAAATGGCAGCTCTAGTGATGATGCATCTTCCAATAATGGTCAAGAAAACGATGTATTTTCATTGGGCTTAGATCTTGTTGGTCGAGATTTGGTAGCTTCTGTGAGACAAAGGTAAAATGTAATTTTTGTAATGAATATTACTAATTTATAAAATTGAAAATTATTGTAATGTGAGATCTAAGGTTTTATTGACAATTGCAGTTAGGCCTGAGCAGTTTGTCTATACAAACCTCTACATGAAATAAAGGACATCCCAAACATACATGACATTGACATTGTTAAACATCAATGTTGTATAGGTTTTGGATAGAGAATGACAAATGCTCTGTTATCAGCATACATTTATTTGAATTTTTAAAGGATTAACATCAAGTAATTCTTTACATTTGAACATGCTTTCACACTCAACAATTGGGCAAGAGAGAGAATGACAAATTGTTTTACTGTCTTCAGTGGTTGATCAATAAGTATCATTTACAAGAAAGATTTTGGTTTGGAACAATTATTACCTTATCTGTTAATTTATGTCACAACTACTAATTTCCTATTGTTTTTGACCAAACTCTTACAACTCAAATCTTATGGCTTGAATGATGTGAGGTTTCCATTCTGTTTTATACAGATTGAGTTTCTTGAAAGTAAACCAACCTGAATGAAATTTTTTGATTGTATAGCCATTTCAAATTTAGGTGATTTGTTCCTAGTTTATCAGGAAGGGAGAGGATATATCATCATCTTATGAGAAAATCTTGATAACGATGGAAGTGTCTTCCATAAGGATGTTAACCTTAAGTGAAAGTCACAGAATTTAGAGAATGCAATTAATAAAATATAATAAAGTAAATTAGTATTAGGTTGATTTAAGAATTCTGGTCCTCATAATATAGTTAATGTTTATCAATTAGTTTTAATTTATTAGATTCTATATTACTATTGTCACTGTTTTGCTATTCCTTGTATATTTGAACAGATGTTTGAACATTTTTATGGTAATATCTCCATTTTGTAAAAACCTTTGTAATCACTTTTACATTAAAAGAAAATTAAATACTTGCTATTGTAGATAGAAATTGGATATTAAAAGAATATAACAATGATAAAAATACTAAAACTAATAAAAATTAAAAGCTATTAATATAACAGATTTGTTTCTTGTTTGTTAGCATAAAGTGAAAGTATAGTGTCAATAATGATGTCATCAGGCTTTTTTTTTTTAACTATTAGTGAAAACAGTATTTTATATCTGTAATAACTACAACTGAAAAGTCTATTCACAGGCAGGCTGTTATTGTGATAGCAAAATTTTCAGTTTGTTTTAGATGAATCAGATTTATAAAATATTTAGGTGTTAAGTACTTTGAAATATAATTAATAACAAAAGTTGTTTAAATTTTTTAGACTATGTTAAGTTTAATTAGCTACCAGCTAATTAGGTCTGACACAGACTTCAAATTAAGAAGCTAGACTGAAATTATGAACTGGTTTAAAAGAGATAAATGACCTAGATATTTTGCGTGTGAATATTACATCATTTACTGGTATAGTAATGAGATTGTGGGGGCAATGGAGAACAGAAAATTAACATTTTTCATTTGGATTAAGCAAAATGGAAATGGAGAGAGGAAAGAGAATTAAGAAAAGGATACTGATTGTACTGTTTAGGAAAAGACAATAGATAGAAATGGAGTGAGTTTTATGGTTATGGATAAAGTGAAAGAACTAAAATGTATACATGACAAATTAATTGAAATGTAGATAACATTATCTTGATAATCTTCATTTTTATTTAAGTAAATTTTATTAGGGAAGATAAAGAAGAATTTATGATAGAGCTGGAAAGATGAAATGAACAAGGAAAAGTAATAACAGATTTTATTGTGCAAATGGGTTAAGGAATGATGCAGATATAAGGATGTGTTTTAAGTTTAAAATACTGGAGGGGAAAAATGAAAGAGAAAGACTGCTGAAAACTTGCTTTAGAAAAAACATAAAAGTGCCAAACAGGTGGTGTAAAAAGAGTAGACAGAATTATTAGATATAACTAGAATTTGAAACAAAAGTCTGCAATAGTATTTTGGTGGAAAAAGAAATAGATGTGTATGCATACAATGATGCATACAAATATATACAAGTATATCAAACATATCTTATCATTTGATAAAACACAGACTACTAAACTTAATAGCAGATAATAGTATGTGTGGGGAAAGAATATTATTAAACACAGAGAAAGAAAGACCTAGAAGTTAAAGGAAAGATATGAAGAAATACAAATATGGGAAAGAGTTAGACAATTGCTTTTAATTTTATTGATGAATAATTTTTATAATTTTGTATTTAAAATTTGTGAAATATTTTTGTTGATCTAAATAACTCTTAAAATAACAATACAGTAATTAAATAATGAAACTTTATTACAGTTATAATAAATTATAAAATTTTCAAGCAATGTTCAATTTATTTTTTATATACAGAAGAGTACAAAAGTAGGTATACAATTGTTCTTATGGAAAAAACATAGATAAAAAACATTTATTTTTATACATAAATTAAATCACATTATAAGGAATACAAAATAATTAAAGATAAAAATAACAATAATGAACATCAAACATTGTATTTCTCAGAATTCACAACTGTCTACCTACTTTTATGCTTCTTTGTATATGAAATTTAAAGTTTTTTGTAGTGTTTATTTTAGCTTAATTAAAAATGTTTGCTAAATTGGAAATTTTTGCCTTATTTAGAAAAACATTGCAAATTTTTCCCAAATTAATTAGCATAACTAAGGTTTTCATTCTTCAAGGACATATTTGTTACAATATTCTTTGAATAAAAATGATATTTAAAATTTTTTCTTTATTACCAATAGTAAATAAGTATTAATTTAAGAATGTGTGTTTTTTGAATTGTTTAATTATTATTAAACAAATTTTATGACAATATTGGGAATATACATTGAGAACAATCTAATTGCAAAATTTATAATAAAATTATATATCTAAACTCTACACAAAAATTAATTAATTCTCACTCACAATTTATCATCATCATCATTATATTATTGTTGTTTCCTAAATCATTTGAAACTATTTGTTGTTTAACTGTTTAACTCATTTCATTGGATGTTGTAACTGTTCATAATTAAATGACTTAAATCTTCCAAGAAATTTTCTGGACATCCATTTTACTTAATTTTTTGATCTAAAATTGTTATATCTGCAAATAGTTTTTTTTTTTTGCTCATTATTACCATTCAATTGAATTAATAACTAAATCCATGATTTAGTTATTATTCAATTCAAATTTTATTTTGTTTGGTTGGAACTGATATATTATATCCTAATAATGGCAAACTTGTATTTAAAATTTTTCCAAACCATTTTGAAAATTATATAATTACTAATCATTAGTGAAATAATTAAAAATTCTATTTATCACCAGAGTATATTAAAATAAATTTAAAATTAATGACATAAAAATATAATCATTTTTTTAAAATTTTTCTATACTTTTACAACAGATTTTCCAGTTACAGTTGTAAATTGAAATCTAAAGTATTTAATAGTCAAAACCACATTTTGCATAAAGACTGACACTTCCCTGTCAAATATAGTACAGTTCTGCTCGAGTCCAAAATGCTTGACTCTTGCAAGACTCTTTACAAGAGTCTAACAATGCATTAGAGTATGAAGGTCAGCCATATGATTTTGGCCTGAATCTAGGGGTCCAAATTAATAAAAAGGATAAAGCATTTAAAATTTTTGATTAAAAATAATAATTTTATTATTGGTATACAGAAATATAGAAACTTTGTACACAACAGGAATATTTGTCCTGTTTCATTCCTCTAGTTCAGTGTATTCAATCTATGGGTCGCGACCCCATTTGGGGTCGTGGAAAATTACCTTGGGGTCGCACTGTTAAAATGTTTGAATACCACTGCTCTAGTTTATATACTCATTGTGGCACAGTTCAATATTTTCTTATCTCAAGTAAGTAAGGAGACTGATTTCTGGCACTCAGGGCCTTGGAGGCAAAGGTACAGTACTTGGAGCCTGATATTTATCATTGTAACTTTTACATAATGAAATTCGTGTTTTCTTTTCTTGTTTATTTTCTTACTTTTATCAAAGTTAACTTTATTGGAGCATTCAGGCTGTTCTTCATGCATCTAATGCATAAGTATGACTCTGACTGTACCTCTCTGATGCATGATTTTTGTTTATAAATTTCATTTATAATTGATATCATAAACTTATTTTTTTATAAAGCTTTATTACATCCAAACAAACGTATTCATAAGTATTTTTAAAATTATAGGAGCAGTTGGAAATAATAATTACAGATTTTACTTTTATTATAGAAAACAGTTACAGTTAAATAACAACAAAAATGTGGTTTAATTTTTAAAAAAATATAGCACAGCCATAAACAGATCCACTTTCATTGCCCATGAAACAAATGCCTAACTGCCTGATGATCCAGTCTTCCATCAATTACATGCTTATTTCTGTAATGACTAATATATAAATTCATTGTCTTTCATATTTAATTTACTTCATTTATCATATATAAGTAAAAACAAGAACTCTTTCTAATAATAAACTTTAATATCCTTCTTGTATATTTTATACAGTAGTCTGATTGAATATAAACTCTTTTTGGAGCAGTTTCAGTGAATATGGTAATTCAGATAGCACTTCCGAAAGTTCTGATAAACATTGCAATGTTGATAGTATTTTTCAATATTGTAAGTGAGATGAGATCCAAATTATTGAAAAACATTAAATTTATAAAAATGCATTTTTTACAGATTGCCATTTTAAACAAAAACCCTTGATCCATAGGACAAACTAACATAGATTTGTTACTGAGGGTCGGTTGCAAGAGTTACTGTATAAATTACAGAATCTGTAGAATAAATTTGAACTTATCACTAGTGTAAAGAATAATCTATGCTTGTTGTACAAGTTCCTTTAACTTGTCAGATAGCTATCAGTCAGTCACCCAAGTCACCCAAAAAATTCTAACTGCAGTCATGTTACTAAGAGCAAGATTCTAACGTCTCTGCTGAGAGCAATGGAAAACAAGACAGAGGAGCAAAAAATGAGTAAGCAAAAGAATGAAATGAATTGGAGTGCTGTATATGTACAAAAAATATATTAGGAAATTTGGTGGATTCTATCTACAATATCTTAATATACAGGGTGGGCCAGCGAAAACGAAACAGCAGAGTGTTCGTGTTCGTCCAAGCAAAGCGCTCGGACAGGTCGATTTTACTCTCGAGGGGACATCTTTTGCAATAAAGTTTTTGCGATTCTGAATGTTAACTAAACAAACATTTTTTTCAAAATAAATGCTTGTTTAGTTAATACAAAATAAATGAGTTTTTAAAATTTTTTGTTGTCTGTTGTATTCAGAATCGCAAAAACTTTATTGCAAAAGATGTCCCCTCGAGCGTAAAATCGACCTGTCCGAGCGTTTTGCTTGGACGAACACGAACACTCTGCCGTTTCGTTTTCGCTGGCCCACCCTGTATAAGTATTCTCAACACTTTCCAGTCTGTGGCCAAGTCTTATTCATCAAGCCAGTTTTCCTCTAAAAGACAAAGGTCAAGTCTCACTTGTTCAGTTTTACATGCCAAACAGCACATCTGACAGGAATATACTCTTCGCCATAATTTACTTGATCATTAAATTTTTTTATTTGTATTAAATAAGAATTAATTTTATTTATTGAAATATTTTTGAAAAATAAATTGTTTTTAATTTTTACTGATGGGGGATTGTAGTATTTTTATCATTTTATGAAAATATGATAATTACCGTATTTTACAGACTATAAGACGCACCTTAATTTTTAAGCAATTTAAAAAAAAAAAATACCTATTAGACGCTACGGACTATAAGATGCACCTGAATTTTGGAGGCAATTTTTCGAAGAAAAAATTGCGTCTTATAGTCCGTAAAATACGGTATAATACACGTATTTCTCAAAATTTAATGATGGTGATAAATATCTACACCTGTGATGATTATTATAATATCTGTAGATTTACAGCTTTCATTTTATTTTTAAACATGCAAATCCTTTTGCTAAAATATTGCTGTTGAAGATATTCAGTAATAATAATTTTAGATTAGAAATTATTTCAGTAATATTATGTACATAATAATTTTATAAGTATATAATAATTTTATAAAACAATTTTATTCGAAGAGTGTAGTATTTTAAAAAAATTTATCAGCTTTTTATTTTGATAGCTCTAAATTTTACCATCAATCTTAATTTTCTTACTTATTTTTATATTTTTCATAAATGAAAAGTGTTATTTATTAATAATAGTGAAATTATTATATTAACGTTGTCCTTTGATGATTATAGACGACACAGTAGTAGTGATGGCCTACAAGATATAACTCATGCAGAACCTTCAACCCCAATTAATAAAGCTCCAGACATATCATGGGTAAATAAAAGTTTAATATGCTAATAAGTTAATAGTTTAGTATTGTGAAAAAATTATTTTCATAGAATTTATTTAATGAATTTATGAATCATTGTATAATTTAGGAAATACGTGCAAGCAAAACGTCTACATGGCCTTTAAAACAGTCAAGTCCACGAATGACTGATCATCATCTGTCTTCATCTGTCATGTCACCACCGTCCCCTTTTCCACCACCAAATTTTGTAGGAATGTGGAACGCTCTCTCACTTAACAATGAAGCCAGAGGACAAGAAAATACGGAAAAAAAATACATGTTATTTGGTCAGCCATCTTGAAAATGAGAGCAAGATTGTGGCCTTGAATGTTTTTTGTGATTTTTATATTTTACAAAGAATAACTGTTCAAGGAAAAGATATGATGTTATTGCTTGCGCTCTTTAGTTTATTCATTGTAAGTGCAGCTAGTGTAAAGAATTTGCTCCAGTTCATACGTAGCATCTACAGTATTTTTTATTGTTTCATTTGTAATTAGTTGTTATGCTCTAACCAAAAATGTGCCTATTGATTCAGTTATTTAGTGAAGAAAAAACAAAGAAAAATAATAGTTACCATATGTTGATCATATGTGAATCGAATCATATATATATATATATATTAAAATATACCAGCGTGCCATTAACGAGTTACTTTTTATCAAAACAAATTAATAATAATAAATGTACTCTAAAGTCTAATTAAGATTTTCTATTTTGAGATATTTTAAATGCATGTATTCTTTAATTTCATTGCTTGTCTTCTCTTAATATGTTCAATGACAAAATTTAAAATATATATTGAAAAGAATTTTATGATTGTCGTTTTGCCAGATTCGCGTCTTTTCTTCGTGAATTTCGTACCGTGTGATGACACTGCAATACTTTGCTACCATGACAATCATGTCTTCTTTGGTCATTCTTCAAGGAAGACAAAAGAAAGATTTGTTTTCATTAGTAATTGAATTGATGTGTTCTATATTTTACTTAAATTATGATTTATAATTGCATCATAGTCATTATTGATTATTTTTCTTCATTAATTTCAAGTGTCTGCTTAATTTGAAACATTTTTCTTACCAAATCTGAAATTTCACAAAACAAATTATAAATCATTTTGATTATATTGAAAAACATAATTTAAATAAAAATTTTCATTATTAAATACTTTCATAGTCAGTCAGTTCTTGGCTTTTAATCTTGTGTAATTGGAATATTTTTTAGTTTGTAATGAATTTTTGATCTTTCGGCATTTATATTAACATACTGGCAACTCAATTTCGGAAAATTTTCCCTCGTTAGATAATTGTATTATGTCGGTATTTTGTTTTTTTCTTCTTTCGACAATGATTTAAAATGAAATATAATGATAAAATGTTAGAATTTGAAGTCATTTTCTTAAAAAAAAAATTGTTAAATGATAAAATTTGAAAGCAGTTTTTCATATATAAAATGTAATTTTTCCAATATGTTTAAAATTATAAGTTCACTTGTTTGCTTTCAATTTATATGAAAATGGAAAAAAAAAATTGAATATTGTTAAGTTTCTGAAATCTTAATAATAAAATGAAACTGCCAGATGGAAAATTATATAAATTTTCACATGAGAGATTTTACGTTGTTGCATTTGAGATTTTTAATATTTTGAGAGTTTATAGATTATCAATGAATTAAATGCTTTAAGAGAGATTAATATGTTATTGAATGAAACATTTTTGTTTTTTCGTAAGTCTTTCCAGGTTTATTTAAACAACTGGTGATTAGAATATTTAGAATTTGTTGGGATTCAGTTGCATCTTCAATTGCCAAAAGAGGATCAGGCATTCTCTGAAATCATACTGAAGTTTTGAATAATAATGATTCTTTTCCTCCTTAATCATTTTAAAGAAATTTGCTTATAAAATGGTATTATTAGGCCAACAACTGTGTGTAAATCATCAATAATTCTTGAATTTAATTTAATTATCATAAAATATATTTAAAATGCCAAGTATTTAATATGATTTAAAACACAAATAATATTTTTTTTTTTCAGAATTTCAGGTGTTTAATTCATTATCATGAAATTCCATTGTTTCATTTTTTATTTATTCATTAATTATTTAGTTTGTCCAATCAAAATTGCTCATATCCGATTGTATTTGTCTATGTAAAAAGTCAGTTTATTTTTATAGAAAATTGGTGCTCATACTTCAATACAAAAACATACAAAAAGCAAAAAAAGCACAAAATTATACACCCAGAATTTGAAATATTTTACAGGGCAGCATTATTACACACTTTATTGTAAAAATATATATGTATTAAACTTTTAAACTTTCATGCTGGTGCATGTAATCTTATATAAAAGCATGCAGGCACATGCAAACAACTATGAAAAAAAAAAATTTATATGAATGCTAGCTGTCTGGGATGGCTTCAAACTTAGTTTTTATCCTGATTATAAAACAATTATATAATGTTTAATAAAATTTTTTTACATCAATAAAAATTTACAATTTTATTCATTTCTTTACAATTTTATTATTAATTTAAAAAGATATAATTAATTATTAATTTATCGAACTACGATGAAATTTTAAGATATAATATTCCCATTAATACGAATATATATCATTTGTGTTCTCATTAATTTACGTTACTGTCAAATATATCGATCGATATTAGAAACGTTGAATTCTCGTATTATTGGACTTAATCCACTTTATATTTGTAAACTATATTCAACTTCATTTACTGAATATTAGAATAAATAGATTTGAAAAATATCCTGCATATCAGATGTATGTAATAGAAGATTAAATATTTTGATTCAAAGATCTTTACAACAATGTCATTTTATTATTATATTTTATTCTAGATAATCGAATGTGTGATGATAAGCATCTTTTAATTAGCATTTATTAAAAAAAGTTCTTTATTGACACCAAAGGTGAATATTTTGATCACAATATATATATATATGTATACATATATTTGTCAATATATGAAAGAATGTTTTAAGATTTATTCTTGCTCTGTTTTAAATGCTGGTTGCTTTATTTTGTTTTTTTCCTCTCTAGTAATTTGTGTTTGTGTTGAAATTGTTTCAAATAAAAATGTCAGAACAGTATTGTAAATCTTTTACATAAGAATAAAAATAATTCAGAAATCTGATAATATATATGTATGTACTATTGAAAGTTATTAATTAAAATTACATATAATTTTGCAGAAAATGTACATTGCACTGTTTATAAATTAATTTTTTATTATATAACAGACATGGGCAGATGCGGCTCTTGCTGAAAGAGTTAATTTCTGCTTTTTATTATTATTTTTACAATTTTATTTCCACAATTTTGAGAAAATAGGTAAATATATGTATGTAATATTTAGTAATTTATTTCCAAGTAAATTGACATTTCAAATCTATTCTTTTAAAACAAGTTCTCGGCCCGGAGGGGGACACCCTATCCTTCCCTGCCTTACCATACTATTCGCCACGACAGTACAGAACTGCGGCTCCCATGCATTTTGCAAAACCTACATTTCGGCTCCCACTGAACTTTGCTTGCCCACCTCTGTTATATAACCTGTATTCTAGATTGTTCTCAAAGTTGTTGATTTGTGGATATTTTAAGTCAAATGAACCATTGAGTGCCTTTGCTCTCATCTACTTGTCTTCAGTAAATATTATCTTAATGATAAGACAAAATAGTATAGCACATAATATCTGGTAACCTAACCTGAGAGATTGAGATGCATAACAATATTCATTTCATTAGCTAAACTGCATAAAATAAATTGCATTTTGAAAAAATCACTGGGTCAGTCCAAAGACCACCTGTCACATGCATTGGTCTCTGGATTATACTTTGAGAACCACTACTATAGAGTATTTATCTGTAGGATGTTATAATTTATTTTTAATATTTCTAAAACATATACAATAGCTGTAATATCAGTAATTTGATAAATTTATCAGTGCGTTTTGAATTTCAAAGTGAAAACAGTACTGGAAGTTTTCAAATTTTTTTAAGTAACAAACAACCTAGAAATTAATCATTTGATTTTTGTGAACTAAATAACTACAGAATATTGTTGAGTATAGAAACTATAAATCAAGTACATAAATTTGACCCAGTTTTTGAGCATTAACCTTCCCTTTTTTATTTTTGAAGACATTATCATCATAATTAAAATTTGTAAGATGAAATTGTGTAAATATTAGGTTTCATAAAATTTTATTGAATATTACATTAAATATATGTATTGAATTGAAAAATATTTCTTGAAAAGAATTTTTTTTTATATACTAAAGTTCTGGAGAAATGGATTTAAAAAAGAATTAGTTTGCAATTTCAGTCGGAAGAGGGCGTGTTGTATCGCGACTAATCAAATTCGATACTAATGAATCTAGTGCGTTTTTTAGTTTATTCCTCATCAATTTAAAATGATTTCTCGGTGCGATTAATAAAATAACCCGTTCGAAAACCTAAATTTTAAAATTTCTAAATAATAAAATTGATTTGATGTTATAAAGTATTGTAAAAGTGATTTTTAAATGTTTTTTTCTTTGCAAATAATTAAGATTAATATAATAATTGAAAAATTACTTTAACGACAATTATAATTGTTAAATTTGAATCAGAAATAATAGTACGGACAAATTAAATCTTGCTTATATATGTTTTTTGGTTTTTTCTTAAAATAATTTTTAAAAAATTTCGGTGGAAGTGTAATTTTAACATTATCATTAGTTAACGAGAAAATACTATTTGCCGACAGCCCACGCGTTAATAACTACAAGACAATTAATACGCACTGTAGAAATTATATCTATTAACATTTATTCTTTGTTTCCGGTTTTACTGTCGAACATTGCGTGGGTGGCCACCGACTGTGTCTCCCTCCGGTGGTCGTTTCGCGCATCACATCCTTGACCTTGAGTGGAAAGAGCATTTCCGATGCACGATCGATGCACAGTTGGAAACCGTGGGTAAGCTACATTTTGCAGAACGGTTTGTCGCTATAAAACTTACTGAATATCGATAAACTACGATTTGTTCTGGTTTTAAACCGATACATGTAAGAGGAAACGGGTTACGAACCGGATAATGCCGTCACGCGTTTTGTATGGTGTTGTAAATATACGGTATATATATATAACGGAGCTGTATATTAAAAAAATTATTACTAGTAATAGAGAAATAATTATATTTTCTTCTAATTGAAATATTATTTAACGTTACGGAAAATATTTATGTAAACTTGGCACAGTTACCACCTGCACCGATGTTAAACATAAACATGACGTAATCCCGCGAAATGGTGTTTTTCCTCTTCGTGATGGAAACCTTCACTTTAAGTTAAATACCCCGGGCGGTTTTCGCTATATAAACTATTTTTCGTGATTAAAATACGTGGAGTTTCGCAAAATATCCAAATTAAACCTTCGTGTTTCTCCAAAATTGATTTTTCCGCTAATCCCTACGTGTCTTGCATCATTTTAAACGCGTTGAATGGCGAAATGTATTCAGAAACACTATTTTCCTCCTCGGATACATTAAACATCTAGCTTAAAATTTATCTGCTTTATTAAATAATTGATTTTGTGATCGATTTGTGGTGAATTTTTCGATAATGGACGATTTCATTGTACAGAAAATGGATTTGTAACATGCAGAGATGGGAACCGGACTAGGCTCTACGCTGTTGGAGACTAATTTCGCCACAGTATATTAAGTCGACGATCTTAATTGTCTGAAAAATTAATCAGTAGAGGTTTGCGGGTCAAGCCCAGGAGAAGTTAAGAGACTTTAACTTCTCACGATCTATATAAAAGGGTTGACAATTGTGGGTGTGGTCGTGCTATGAGTCATCGCACGCTGATACGACCTTACCTCTTCGGATCGATAGGTGAAAGTATGGTCGACATAGTTTGAAAACCGCAGCAAATTGATGTTAGATAAGATTTATCTGATTATAAAAATTTACAGAGTTAAATGATTTAATCTTGGTTTTATTTTGAATTTAATTATAATTCTTGCTGTAATTGAATATTCAATCTATTCTCGATGTTGATCTGTTACGTATGTAATTTAATAATAGTTATTAAATATAAAAACAACACGTAAATTAATTAATAGTGTTTAATTTTATTAAGCTGTTCTGTTTTTATTTGTATTTTAATTAATTAAAAACTTAAAAATCTCTCGAGTGTACTCTACTCTGCAATACTTAAATGTAATGAGGAATAAACACACTCGAGGGGCATCTTAAGATTCGGATTAAAAATTGATTTATGACCAAATGAAAAGTCATTTAAACATTTTATTTTCTATTCTTGCATTAAATAATACGTAAAACTAATTGAAACAGTGTTTAAATTGTCAGTTTTCTTTTTAATTTCGTGAATGTTTGAAATTTATTAAAGAAATGGTCGATTTGTATCGAGTCCCACTTTACTAGTGTTTTATCTTGGTTAATATCAATGTCATTTTGTTTTCATAAACAGAAAGAACACGTATAAATATTGATCGGTGATGCTTGTTTTTGGAAAATGTCAAGATCGATAAAGAGAAGTTGAAGGATCGTTAGGAAGTCTCCCAATCTCTATATACTTAATGAGGTAAAAGAAAATTGAGCTTCCGATCTTAGATAGTCAAATGCTAAAGGCTAAAAGTGTATGGCAGGATGATATCTTTAATGTTTTTTTTCACTGTCATATCTTGCATTAAAGTAAAAGATGCATTACTTTTTAAATATCAATAAAACACTCCAGATAAAAAGCTGTACATATTTTTTTTATAAGTAAAACTCAATATTTTAAAAAGTTATTGCTTTTTAATTGTTTTTCGATGCTATAAAGGTCAATAGAGAGAGAGAAACGAGATGAGAAAATCGATCAATTTTCAGTAATCAAATCACTGACAGGAAATAAAATATAAATCCCCAATTTTGAGGGAAAAGATGGGCAAAATGGATTTTATCAAAAAGAATTTATATATATATATATATATATTATATATATATATATATATATATATATATAATATATATATTCTCTCATTTTCTAGTTAATTACATTGATAAATTTTAAATATTACGTTTTCTAAATATCTTTATTGCGTTGTTATGTATTTACTTAAAGCGTTGAGAGATAAAGTTGTATAAAAATATTTTTTCTGATGGTTTATTTACTGGAAGATATACTTTTCTATTCCCTGTAGATAAGTACAGTACATCCCTTTGGGTTTCATTTCTTTTTCGAAGATCTTGCTTGTTTTCCTGATCTTTATATCTCAATAACTGTCGCTTTTTATTCAATAATACCAATCGATATTTTCTAGTTTCATATTTAATATTATCGAAAAACGCTGAATATTACTCGTCGCTGAATTCGCATATTCTATAGTTCATTGCTTGTTACACGCCTACTCATTATTCACGCATAGCATTAGACTTTTTTTTTTTTAAATATTATTACAAAGACAAATGCAGTAAGCTAAAATTCATTTCATTTTATCTTGTTTCATACACAAAATCTGAAGTAGGCTTCTTCACAATGATCTTAAATCCGTTTATTGGGATTATTTTCTGGTTTCATCTTACTGTATTTCCTATCATTAACATGTAAGATATTCCAAGTTTTAGAACCCATACTAATGCTAACTACTTAGAAATCTAGAACTTTTTTTTTTCAATTTAGATAATGCAAAATCATAAAATAAATAAAACAATTACTTTATTGCAAGAGATAAGTTATTACCTTGTAGATTGTTTAAAATGGGGGGAAGAGTAAATTTAACTAGGATGATTTAATTTTTTATTTTGTTAAACGCGAATGAATTCTTTTATTCGTCGACGCCGAAAACATTAACCTTGGGCGATAAAAAACGATAATATGAATCACGCCATAGGGTAGCATTCGTTCATAACTAACATGATAAAAGCCTATAAAGTAGTTTATGGCACTGGAAAAACGATCTTTAAATCAAAATGCTAGATTATCTAACCATTTTACGCTTATGAATGTTTATATAAAACGCGATATCGTACAAAACTCGTTAGCGATAAATTCTTGTCTACAACCGTTAGTTCTTGTAAAAACATTAAAAAAAAGTAGGGGGAGTACGTCAAAATTTCATTACTCGAATGCCGACGAATTCATTAACCACGCATGCGCACGGACACAAACACATGGCGATCACCTCCCTACTCGGAATGTTGACAACAGTTAGGACATCCTAGACGCCTTGTAGTCTATTTTCGGTTGTTGACATTCTCCACGCCGCATTAGTTAATTGAATAATGTCTTACTAATCTGGATCGATGACGATTCGGCTGTTCCTATCGGTAAGTAGGCTAAAAGTTTTTTTTTTTTTCCTCAATCATTCAATTGATGGTTATCGATTTATTGAATGGCCGTGTTTGCAGTTGGTCATTGGCAAACTTAACTTTTTCCTTTAACGTTACACATGTAAATAAATTATAATATAAAGGTGAAGCACCCTTACCAGTTGGATAATGTGTTGGTAATGCTTGATATTTATTTATTTATTTAAAAAATATTTCTATATGCCCTTTGTACTTGCTGATTTTGTATGAACTGTGTAAACATTATTGATAAGTTTTATACCATATTTAATGAAAGATATTGTGGAGTTTCGTTCTTAAAATCTATGCTTCTGGTACGTACGTGCAAATTAAGTCGATTACGCTCTCGGAGTACTTAAAACGTTTGTCGAGCGTTTGAACCGTTATAAAACCTTGCAACGAATTACCGTTCTATTTTGTTGCTATGTCGTTTACCGAAAACTAATCTGCAATAAATTTTAAAGTATATTTTCTTTCTGGTTTATTTTCAGCGGAATAGAAAAGTGAAGAAGTCAAAACCGTATTTATTTCAACATTCCTGGCCAGTTGGCATCGATAGCAAATGTTATCATTCCGTTTAGTGTCCTGTAGAGCATTGAAGTTACCGTCATGAAAAATGTACAGTTTGAAATCTGATGGCATTTGTGATGGATATGAACATTTTTATTTGATTAGAAAGAAAAGAAAACAATGTTAATATTGATACATTTTACTATTTGTATATCTTGCTGATATTTTTCTTTGTGGCATTTCTTGGCTGTAATAGTTCTGTTTAACAGTATTATTACTCCATTATCATAACAGCTAGAAAGACATTTAGGGTGAGTAAAAATTTTTTGCGTAATCTATCGAATAAAATATAATTATCTATTATTGAAAATATCTTTTGAAGTTGTTTATCTGTAGTTATTTTAGATATATTTAGATTGTAGTGATGGATTTTCTAATATTAGATATATGTTTTTACTGTTCTATAGTATATCAAGAAATAATATTTTTGTATGATTGTAAAACATTAAATTATTCAAAAGTTTTACTCAAAACAATTTTTAATAATTTTAAACTCATTGAAGCATGCAGATTACAGGAAATTGACTTTTCCTGTATTTTCTAAATCAGTGCATGTGAAATTTCTTAATTTGACTTGTTAGATTTGCCTGTTCATATTTGAATAAGTAAATATTCTATTATTAATTAAGTTTCAATGCTATTGAATGTATATATTTCTAATTTAAATTTAGTCAACTTAAAGTAATAACTCGCCAATTCACTAAAATATTAAATAATATATTGTTCATTCTTGTTATTATATGCAAAAAACAATATTTCATTGATATGTATAAAATTCGACTACTATTTCGATTAAAACTTTATTAAAAGTACAGTATGCATTATTTAACTATGCATTTTTATTTTTGGTATCCACATATAAAAAAATTATGCTTCAAAGTAATTATTCAATAAATAGTAAATATATCAAAGTAAATATGATTTTTAATTGTAAATTTATATCTGTTTAGTAATCCCTCAGCATCTTTTCTTATGTTAACAAAATATAACTGTTTATTCTATATCGAATTACAAAGATATTTTAAATATTCAGAACATTTGCAGTTGTTATAATTGTATAAGACATTAATTGATTATTCAATAAAAAATTATTCTTTAGATCGTATTAGATGAATGAACTAAATATTAAATAATTTAATTTCTCTTATAAAATGAATAAATAGTTTTTAAAAATTTTTTTTGTAATACAGAAGAATATGTTAACAATATGCAATTGGGTACAAAATTATTTTTATTATACAAATTATAATCTGAAATATTGTAAATTTATCCGAAATTTTACAATGAAATAATTTCAAAATTTAATGGATTTTTTTTCTTTTTATAAAATTTGTTGATAAATCCGAATATCTGCAATAACAATTCATTTTCTTATTAATGTATTTTATATAAAACAGTAGATTTACGTAAAAATAAGAATAATATAGGATATATATTGTTTAAAAATAAAATTTATTTTATTTGTTTATATGAACTTAGTTAATCTCGATTAATTTCGTTACTGGCATATATAATATATTTATTCTGTTTATAATATCTCTTCTATACGTAGCTTAAAATCGTCATAAAACATTTTTTCTGTCGCAAAAAGAAAAAAACAGAAATGACAGCACTGGGAATCGATGAATCACCAAAAAATTTTTGCACAAGTGGGCGAATCCTGTGGGATGAGCAAAGTGTACAGTGGCAAAACACCCCCTAGTTTATAAATAATAATAATTACAAATTATTAAATAAGAGGAAAGAATATTTACTTTTAATTTTACTTATTTTAATAATTTAATATTGAATAGATTGTTTTTGTTGTTATTTTGTGACAAAATTATATATTAAATTATTTATAAAACTGTAGTGTATATACTTTTTGATTTACATTCTAACTTAATAATAATAATTTACTTTTTAACATATTTCTATACATTATTATCATATTATATAGATAATATTGTAACTACTTTATATAAAAGTAGTAATAAGATATTATTGTTTTCTCATTTAAAATTACTTAAGCTCTTTTTGTTTTTTTTTTTTTTTTGCAAATAAAAGAAAAATTTTACTACACAAGTTGCATTATCTAATCAATATTTTAATACTATTTTTGGATTTCAATAATACATGAATTTTCTGGCAGAAACATTTATTAAAATTATTGATTATTGTATTACTTAAGAAGTAAGTTAGAAGCTACATTCAATTTGAATAAAAATAAAATTGTCGTATTGGTTCGTTTTAAATATATATTTTCTTTTGGTGCATTTAAATTTTAAACTTGTATGTCGAACTATGTTTTAATTAAACAGAATTAAAAAGTTTATATGAATGATGATTGTAAATGTAAATAAGTTAAAAGTATCAAGAATTCATTTAATGTTATTTAAGAGATTATTTAAATGTCTATTTTTATTTTCTGCTTCAGTTTGAAATGTAAAACAGATTTTAAGTGAATTTTATATTTCTTGTAGTAAGGGTGATCTAGCCACTGTGGTTACTTAGCTTAATGCACCTTTGACAGTGGTGAAATTTCATTTATTACATTTTATTACACCTCTTCTTACATCTATTATTACATCTCGTTCAAAAAAGAAAAAAAAAGAATAAAATCATTCATTTTATTACAGTTACTATCTTACAATGAGCTTAAGCCCATAGTAATGGATGATATTCATGTATATACTTGACTTAATAAAAAATAAGTTATTACAAATCATAGTTATAGCAGATTTTAGCATATGAATGTTATAATTTTAACATATTTACATATGGAATAGGTAGTTTTGTTTAAATTTATTTTTTGATTTTTATTTAAGAAATTTATTTTTTGGTTAATGTTACCTTAGGTGCCAAGATGGCGGTTCATCTCTGATTCAAGCAAGGAAACAGTGGGACGCACGTTCTAACCTATTCTAATAAATTACCATAATTATTAGCAACCAAATTATTAGAATAGGTTAAGTTAGGTTAGGTTAGAACGTGTGTCCCACTGTTTCTTTGCTGGAATCAGAGACGAGCCGCCATCTTGGCACCTAAGGTAACATTAACCTATTTTTTATATTCTTTGCATTCTAGATTAAAACAAAATTTCAATTCAGTGTTATATTACATAAATAGTTTACTAAGTGATAGTTACCAATAACAATTATTATTGTGAAACAATAAGGGATGGTTTTATGTGTATTAATTCATATAAACACTATAATAATGTGGTTGAGATTAAGTGATGATCTCAATTTATTCTTGACCACTTACTATTGAGACCTTAGTGAACAATTATTGCCTTTGGAATGGCCGAAATGCGTATTGTAAAAAAGTAACATGTTATTGAATAAAAAATTCTTCCAAAGGCAATAACTGTTCACTAAGGTCTCAATAGTAAGTGGTCAAGAATAAATTGAGATCATCACATAATCTCAACCACATTATTACAGTGTTTATATTAATTAATAAATTGTTCATATTATAGATTGAAAAAAAATGAAATCATTTATGTACTCACAATTTTAATTGAAACTTTTGTAATAAATATATAATAGCATCATTAATAAAAAGTACAGTACACATTTTATTGAATATCTATATTTGCCTAAATATACAAAGAGCATATTTCCATATGGATGTAATACAAGAAATACAAACTTTACAAAAAAGGCAAACAAAGGCAAAATTTAGCTAATATCGTTAGAGTTACAATATCAGTTTTTGGTATAAAGTCCTTAAGAGCTCCTAAAGTAGCCACAATGAATTTAAAAAATCCTCATCATATAAAACATGCAAAGCTAAAAGATGAAAGTTTGGAAATATGTTTATTTGGTCCTAAACCCAGCTTTTAAACTTTACTTTTATGGTCTGTCCATCTCAGATTTCAGAATTTTTAAAAATTACTTATTTTAATTTGCTTTAATAATAAATTAGATTCTAAAGTTACTTCATACAAATCTTCATTAATTCAAACTCAGATAGTACAGTTATGAATTAATGGGATTTCAACCTATTTGTCTTGGCCGGGGATATAGAGATTTATACATTAAGGAATTTGGTTAGTTTGAAATATGGCTACTTCAAATTGTGATATGAGTATGTTAACTTGTTCATTTAGACCAAAGTGCCTTTATACTATAAGAGAACAATAGACGACTCTAATCTGGTCAACATGGCTTTGCTTTTACAGTCACATATTTTCAGGTGTCACCTTACCTGTGAAATACCCTTTTTTCTCTTATCTCTCAAAATACAGCTGGACAAGATTGAGCTACAAATAGCAGATTGAGATATTTGTAGGGCTTTAGGCTACTAGATTTGGGTGACTTATTACCTTTTGGACTAATTTAGAAATAATTTGGGCTACATTTCAAGGTATTCCACTCTACTTTCTATAAAATTCATTTGGCGACCTGTGAAGTTCTCACTGGACACATGCTGTTTACCTGCAGTTTATTTGTATTATTATTAATAATTATTAAGTAATGAAAACAGCATTTAGTATATGTAGCCATATTCTATTTGCTTAAAAAAATTACACCAGTTATCTGACATTTGGCATATTGTATAGAAATATGTAGATCTCAAATAATTTGAAGTCATGATTATTTCCTCCCTTGAATTTCAAACTAATGAGGATTTCCTGTAATTGTTTCTTCTACTGTGCATGCTGTAACAATTGAGATTCTTTAAGGTGAAATATGATAATGAGTTCACGCCAATCTGTGAAACGCAGCGGAACAGTTCCTTACGTTGTAGTAATGCAAATTTAGAAACTGAAAATAATCAGGATAAATGTGTTACTGGGATTTTTCTAAACTATTATTTTAAAAAATTTCCTACAGTAAAATGATACAAATGTGTACAAATTAGTTGCAATATGTTCAACTTTGTTATCACCGTTGACTTTTCTAGCTCTTTTCAGTGGTTGAATTAAAATAAAAAGAATTGTGGCATTTTGTCTTTGTTTATATGAATCTTTGTGCAGATCATTATGGAAGGAAATTATGTCAACATTTGATAACATATACACTTTACAAAAACTAATATGCCTACCAGTATATTTTTTTGCATGGTTACAAGAAATCCATAGGACAGGTTTGGAACCTTTTGCATTCACCTGAATTTTTCTTTCCTTTTTCCAACGTGGCAGGATTTCTTTTCCTGTTTTTACTTTTGTCTTCTTAACTACTGGTAGCCATTACTGTATGATAATACTGTATTTAAAATAATAATTATTTTAAATAACTGTTTAATTATTTAAACAATTTAAAAAGAAAAGCCTACAGCATCAACATTCTTACTATGTAATTGTGCAGTAGTTATTTTGAAATCAGCCATTTGCAAACATTGACATAATTGTGCAATTCCATTGGTCATATATATGTATGTCCATTTGGAACTTCAGTAGAAAGGATGTATGTATATGTTAGGCTCAAAGACCAAAATTACTCATTGAGCGGAAAAAATGACCACGTGTTGTGGCTAATTAAAATGGCCATGACGGGACATTCATGTTGTGGCTTTTGTGATATTTGACCACAATATGTTGTGATGATTAAGAAAAGCTATAATGGGTTCTTAATGTTAGCTGATATAATCACAATACAAAGGATAGGTTGTAACTTGTCAATGAGTGCATTGCAAACACTTGCGGAGTTTGTATTGTGTTCATTCTTGACTAGTGCTGCCGTTTCTAGGGTAATTACCCTTTTCTAGAGTAATTTCAACCTCTCAGAATAATGTTTCGAGTAGTCTTATATTTATGGTTAAAACTACCCTGTGTTCTGATACTATTACTCATCACACCACAAGTTTCGCTGGAAAAAGTTTTAGCCTAAAACCATTCTGTTTTTCCTTATAACTGGAAAGTTTTAAGATAGGACAACAGAAGCTAAAGAAATAATGCAGATTGATGCTAGGTACATGGGTGTACATTGTACAGTGATATCTCGGTTTTTGTCAATAATCCATTAGAAAACAATTGGGCGAAAATAACTCTGCAACATGCTTGATTCTCATAAAAAAGACTACTTTGTCAGAAACTTTTATTAATAAATAAATTATTTTTAGTAAATTAGTTGTTAGAAAACGTTGACATCTCAAGCACCACGACAGATTTTCACGAATGATTAAATGTTGAAAAGTAACCAAGTTACATTTTGTTACCTACTTATATAAGATGACTGAAGATAAATAAATCATAATGAAAAAGAAAGTTTTATTTTCTTATCATTACCTTGTTATTAGTTAACATCCAGAACATGTGGTGGCTTTTAACCATAATAAATCCGTCACACAGTGGTTTTTAACTTTAGCAGCTGATTTTTATTTCGTCGTGTATAGTATATAAAGCACCTACAAGTATATGCAGTTAGACCTTTAGCACTTTTTAGCAAAACAAAAGGAACAAATTTGTATTTTTCTTTGAAATTTTTTTAAGTATGAAAATTAAATTTCTAGGAAAACTTATAGAACTAATGTTGTTTGGCAATAAAAATTGTAAATAAAAATGTTTCGAGGCTACAATCCATATTTTAAAGTTACAAACTACTATGTGTCTTATGATCCTTTATCATGGTTGCATCAGCTAACGTTAAGAATGCGTTATGGCTTTTCTTAATCGCCACAATGCATCATGGTCAAATATCATGAAAGCCACGATGTGAATTTTGCTTCATGACCTATTTTACAAATGGTCATGACACGTTGTGGTTGTTTTTTCCACTCAATGAGCAATTTCGGTCTTTGAGCCTAACGTGTATATATATATCTGTTGTAAATAAAATGTAAATTAGAGGTTAGGCTATTTTTCTTATTGTATTTGAGCTATTTCACACACAAACTTATTACATAAACAGTAGAGTTAACAATGAGATATTATGGCATTAGTTCAAATACCATGAATTTGGCACTTACATCCATTTGAAAATAAACTTCTCATATATTTATAAAAGAGTTTTAGCAGATTTATATAATGTCATTAAATATTTAATGATGATGATAGCATATATCATCCTTCATTGAAATGAAATAAAATTTTTCCTATATAGTTCAAAATTTTAAAATAAAGTGGTGGTTTAATTCAATAAGAAAGCATAACAAAATATAAACAAATGTTAAATATTTTCAGAATCATAAATGAAATAGTTCAGAATTATTGATCTGTTTCATTTATCATAAATAATTATCATTAATCATTACAGATAATAGAGGAATGCTCAAGGAATGATGATTTATTTTATTCCTAAACTTTCTAGAGAACAAACTTCATTTTTTGTTTTTATTGTTGTTCAATTTGCTCTTTCTTGGTTTCTGCAATGTATTTATTTAGCTTTGTTGTTATTAAACTGCTATTAAAATTTGTTGTATTTTAAGAAACCATAACCTTTGTGACTTGTGACAATATATAAACTGCTGTAAAAGAAAAAATATACTGCATAAAAAATAGTATTACGTCAAATTCAAATACTTTAAACTATATTCAGTTTTATCTAAGACAGGAATAATATCTCTAGAGGATTAGTTTATTAGGAGAATGAAGCAATAATAAAAATAGACTTATATGGGAAATCTTCTTACTGATAAAAAGAAAATACAGCCAGTATATATATATATATATATAAATTTATATAAATAGTTTAGTTTCTAAATTGTAATTGTTGTATATAAAAAGATAATTATCAAATAATGATCATAAAAGTTAATTGTTTTCTGTTTGAACAGTATTTTTTTCGTTTTCTGCCCTTATATTTGTATACTTCTCTGATATGATCCTTAAAAGCTCACATAATAGCGAACAAGCTAATTCAAGTATCAAAAATTACTGTCTTGCTCTACCATTGAAAATTTTAATTGCATTACAATAAACTGAGACCAACTTCTTCTGTGATTTGGCTTCTCACATAATTTTAATACTCTAACTAATCTCTAAATTTAATCTTCTATAATTACCGACAGTGTTCACCAACTTGTTCTCGAACACTCAGTAACTATTAACTAATTACTATTTCATACAAGGCAAATTGGCAGCACTGTGTTATCTTGTAATTTGTGAAAACAATAGGAATATTTTGTTGCTTGACTCAACTCTTGTAAACTCATTTGATTCCTGAAAGTTCTCAATTCCAGCTTATAGTAGAATTTAATATAGAAAATCACTCCATTCTAAAGAATTTTTTTCATTTAGATAGGTTTCTGTTTTATTCAGTTTTACTGTATTACACTGATAAAAAATGAACTGAAATTATGTGAAATTAGGTAAAAGAATATATATGTTGTCAGGGTGTGGTTAAGTTTATAATGAAAAGAATTCATTGACCCGATTTTTATACATTAAATAATTCTTATAGAAATTTTTACAAAAACTCATTAACAATGATAAATTTTTTTAAAAATTAAAAATTTGTAAAGCATATTTATTAATTTTTTTTTGGTATTTGTAAATACTTTTAATATCGTGAACTATTTTCAATATTTTGATCTTTCTTCTTTGCTTTCAGAAACAAAAGTTACTGTTTTCTTTATAACGTTTACTATGTTAATTAAAGAAAATTACAAGATAATAAATTATTAAGAGAGAAAAATCATTTTAAAGGAAATGCAATTAAACATTACTGTTATTATTACTAAGTTAACAATAATTTATAACTCTTGCTTACAATAATATAATTATAAGTATCGTAATTAAGTTTAATTATATTATGAATTGTAGTTTTCATTATAATTCTAACTGTTTAAATATTTAGAATTTTAAATTAAATTAATATGGATTTAGTGATTTCAATTTTATATTAACAATATCTTTCAACTGGAATTTTATGTTTATAAAAATTTATAAATTTTAACTTTAATAAGAAACATCAAAAAATTTATAATTTATATGTAGACCTTTATGAATTTTCTATTCATAAAGACCTAAAGCATTAATTTTTATTTTATTATATTTAAATGGGAATGTTAAAAATTAAAGCCAAACCAATCAAACCACTATGTTATTTGGCTGTAATAGAAGCTAATTTTAAGAATTAGATACAAAGCAATTTGACAAGAGGTAGGTGGTCAGGCTAACATCTTGTGATAAATTTAATAATTATAATAAATTAAATTAAATTTAGAATTTCTGGAAGAAAATAATTGGCCTGGAGTAGACTTGAACCCACAACTTCTGCATATTCTGCAGATGTTTTGCTGATTACACTACCCAGACCTTCTACCAATATTTGCTTCCAGAACTATTAATTTAGATATAACCATATTGGTCACTCACTCTTGCTGACTGGGAATGACTAGAGGGATGTAGGTATCATCACTTTAGCCTTAAAAGTATCAGGGCCATGTTCTTAACAATCCCGTCTTCATCCCATCTTATAAGATTTTTTGGGATTAGATCCAAAAACAACTAGGACAGTATTACATTTATTAGCGTCAATGTCCCTTTTATATTCCTTCGGCCTCATAGTGTTTTGAGGTATAGCTGACATATAAAATTTGTGGACTTTCATCATCATAAGATTACATTGTTTAATGTAGCCTTTTTGTAATTTAGGTTATTTAGTGAAGCGGCTGTTTTATTACTTTGAAATTTTTTATATACCATTTTATAAATTTAATATTTTAATGGTAACTTTGTAATCATAATTAATTAGTTTGAATAATATAGTAATATTACTTTTTAATAAGTTTATTAAAATATTTTCAAAATTTTTATTGTATTATGTTGCAATTTAGTGATAACTTTTTTAATTTTCATATAAAAGTAAATAACAAAGTATTTATTTATTAGTTTATTTACTTTCTTCTAGATTAATTTCACTCAGTTAAATGAAAATATACAGTTTCATACCCTATTTAAAAAAACACATGTATTAATTTCAAAAAAAACTCAATGTGTAACTATTTTATTGTTTTCTGCCTAACATGTAAATAACAAAGCTGAAAAAATAAACTTATTTCACTTTTGACATCTACAAAAAGTATATTAAAACTCTCGATTTCTGTTTGAGAGTAAATTACGTTTAAATTTTTAAAAAATTTAAATCTATCAAATGCTTTAATACAGTTTATTTAATAATATACAGTACTTGATAAACATCTTACTTGTTTAGTACAGTTTTATGTAGAAGTGGTTAATAAAAATCATTTTTTGTCATCTCTTTAAGTATATAAAATGATTGAAGTTTGCTAATAGAGCCAAACAAATAATGATATAAATATTTTAGCATTTTTAATATTAAATTTTATTTAAATAAAGTAATAATTTGTGTTCTCTTGTCGGAAATTTCACAAATTTTTTCATCTAACAAAAATAAAATGTTTTTCTATAAAACGAAACATTATTGCTGTTTTTGCGTAAAAATAGTAAATTAAATCTGTTAAATTTTATTTTTAGTTTATCAAAGCACATTTATATTATAAAAAACAAAAAAAATTTTTGCTTTTACATTATTTTGTGGATTCTTTTTTAATAATTTTTGCAAATGAATTATGATTACATGTAGATCTTCAATGCTTTTGATATAGGTTTCCATAAACTTCTTATCTATTTACTGGATTGATATGGTATCAGAACATTAGAGGAAAGAATGAATGTTAGGCTGTTATTGCTAGAGATAATTTCTTTTTTTGAATAAATATACTTTATCACAGGAAGAAAAATAATAAAACGAGACAGAACTGTAAATAAAACTCGTTCTGCTTAAACGTTTTCATTGTATTGTAATATTCATAAAGTAATATTTTCTTGAATTTAAATTACACTATAAAGTAAGCAATTTTTAAAATTTACATAAAAACAAATGTAAAAAATTGGAGTAGTTACTATCATATATAAAACTGTTTTTAAATTTACTATACTGTCATTGAAAAATTGAAAATAAATGCGGAATTTCTATTACTATATTTCATTGATACTAATATACATTTTTGTTTAATCAATTTTCATTTTTTTTTTTTTTTTTTTGAAATCGAGCTGCTTTGTACAATTGATGGCATTTTATAGTCTGAAACAATACTCTTCATGAACAGACCATACACTGCAGTATTTACTAATAGATATTTTTGGCTATATATATATATATTTTTTGCTACAGCTAAATAATACCAGTTTAAATTAGTTTTTCCGTTAATGAGCATTTTAACATTTTAACATTTAAAATACATGTTTAAAGATAATATTATGATACAGAATTAAAAGAAAACTTAATGTATATGAAGGAAATAAAGCTGCCAAATATTACCTATTTAATGACATTTGTGTTGTTTTGCTAAGTTCTTGTTTTTTAGCGAAGCTTAATAAAATTGATTACGGAAGGAAATATTTTAAAAAAATTATAAAATTATTACTCGTCTTAGAATCGACGGCGTAACTGACACTGAAGAACTATAGTATTTTAAAAAACATTAGAGTATTTGATAAATTAATTAAATATGAAAATGAAATAGTTGTATTTAAAAGAGATTTGATAAAAATAATTTATTGCTATAAATTCCATGCATCGAGCGTAACAGTACAAAATTTTCCTCTTCCAAAGATTTATTTCTTAGGTGGCTTAGCTATCAATACCATTTCAAGTGGAAAAGTATCTAGTAATAAATACTATTTATCACTACATACATCATTTCTTTCATAATGCTGCTCTTAAATTTTATGATATTTTTCATTTTTTCTTTATTGACAAACTTCCGAATCTTACATAACATATGTACTCCATTTTTTCTTTGTTCTTCTAAAAAAAGTAACAATTTTATTTACATATCTGTCTTATTTTATTACCGTGATAAAACATGTTTTCTTGAGTAGAAAAACATTGAAGTGAATTCTCATAAATCAAAACATGCTTTTAGTTGTAAATTAAACATCTGTTCTTTATAAGAGAATATAGTTTATGACATCTGTCTAATATTTAAATAATAAAATTGTTTGAAATTACTGTAAATGGATTTTTACATATAAAGACGAATGAAACAAAAATTTTAATACATAGATTATATTTAAATTTTAAGTAATTTATATATGTATATATGTATTTATTTTTTTTTCTTTTAATCTATTATATACAGTATATATAAGAAGTAATTTTAAAGAAGTTTATGGTAATATTAAAATAATTAAAAATTTCCGAGGAGAGAAATAATAATAAATTCTAAGGTTATAATTAATACGACATTGTTTTGGATTATAATATCATTATATTATTCCCAATTAATATTAAGAAATTCCGATATAATAATATTTTTCATATTTTTATCAAGCATTTATGTGAATGCGGATAATTTAGTACAGAATAATGAAGATACATTTATATAATTAAAAATAATGCAGTTTTTAAAGACATAGTTGAAGTGTTCAGTAATCATAAATTACTTTTGAAAGCATAAGATAAAGAATATAAGCTGCTTAAGGGTAGAACAAAAACAAATTTGTTTAAGATAACAATAAAACACATAGATTAAAGTATTTCTCTGGATGTTATACGGTACATTAATATTAAATTTCTTGGTTATGATTTTAGAAAATTAGACGTTAGACGTTAGAAAATTATTTATAATATTAGACGTTAGAAAATTATTTATAATGTAAACTATATAAATGTTATAAACTTACTGTAATACTAGTACAAAAGTAAAAATTTATCAATAAGTTAATGATTATGACTATTAGAATTTTCTTTTGATGCTGTTTTGTATAAATATATTATTCATAATATATTTATAATGGTAGAAAGTTTATTTTAAATTATTTTACATATCAAGAAATTTGATATATGTAATTATATATGAAGATAATTATGTATAATTGTTACTGCAAGAAACTTGTTTGTTATAATTAATCAAGGACATAACAGTATATAAGGAATTTTTATAGTAGGTAAAATTTAAAATAGAATTTTATCATTATGAGATTATTTCGTACAAATTGTTTATGTACAGTAATTGCTAATATTTTAATTTATTTTTCATAATATATATATATATATATATATGTTTACACATAGCTTTTATTTATTTAAAATGTAATATATTTATAATGATTATCCAAAGAAATTATCTTATTAACTAACATTGTAATGATAATTTATTGGAAAATTGCTATCAACATAAATTTTAATCACATTTAGATTAAAATTACTTTAAGAGATGTTCTTGTGAACTAACAATTGACCACCCAGTCTGCTCTGCTTTTTTTTTTTTCTTTCCTTTTTTTTCTTTTCCTTCTTACTCATTCATTCACTCACTTCCTTTGACAAACGATCATCTCTTCCTGTCATTCTGCACTTAGATAACTTCCAGAAAGATTTAAATTATATTTATATTTAAACAAGCTTTTAGGTTTATTAACAAATAATGTAAATATTTTGAATGAAATTGATAAAAGATAAAAAAAAAGAAGAAGAAGAAAAATTACAAACTGATAATTTGTAGCTTGTTTTTAAAATAGACTGTCTGAGTGAATATAATTTTTTTAATAATATTTATAAAAAATAAATTATATTGATTTTTGCTTCTAGTGAAATTAAAATAATAATAAATGATTGTTTCTTTCTAATTGATAGAAAGTATTAGTAACTAATTATCGCTGCTATATTTTTAATATTGATAATAGTAATTTATTACTTTTTCACCTCGTTACCTTATTAAATGATGATAGTGTTGTCACATTTCTGTTATATATTTTTCAAAATCAAATTAATTACAGACTATCAGTTTTAATAATATAATTTCTTTATTGAAAACTTCAAAATTTACGTAATAATTGATTTAGAGAACAGAATTTCATTTATCTATGCATCAGTTAATTTATTATAAAATCTGGATAAATAAAACTCTTTTATAACTTTATATTCATCAGTTTAATTAAAATGATTAAATTTAATAAAATAACTAATTTAATTATATAATATTCTTACTATTTTAATTCAAACATTGGCATATTTTGCTTTATGATCGCAGTGTATCTAGCAAACACTTACTAACTAATCTGCTGTGTATGACGATGCGGAAACCTTCTGTTTGTGCTAGTACAGAAACTGTTGATATGATGACGTCTAATCAGGTAAAGAATATATTAAATTTAGATTAAAATATTTACTTAATTCTTTTCGTATAATCCTTTTGTAGGATTAGTGATATGTAAAAAAAAAAAACATGATTAATTTGGATATTATGCGTAACTTATAATTATTATTGTTATTAAGAACAAAATTATTCAGTTCATAAAAAATTCTCTCTGTAAATGTTATTGAGAACAATTTATTAAAATAATGATTTTGATTATGAAAATTAAAATATCCACATATAGTACATAATTAAATTATTTATTAAACTTGAAGCTGAAAGAATTAAATTCAAAGTAGTGCTATAGTTTCTTATCAGCTGTTTAGTCAGACTGAAATGGATCAATGTCATGCACTTAAAAAGAAATTTTTTTAATATATATATACAGTTGAGTGCAAGGACACTAAATGCATTTAGCATGAATAGTTGTTAGAATTATTAGATAGATATTTTTTATGGACAAAATATTTTTTTAATGTTTGATGACTGGCAGAAAATTGAAAACAAATTCTGACATATATATAAAAGTCGTAATCATATACTAGTGTAATTACGATGATTTAGTTAAAATTTGATTTTAAATTACCTATAATTTACTAAAAAAGTATCCTTTATCAATTCAGTAAAATAATGTTTATGATGAAAACAAAATAGAAATTTTGAGAAATAATATACATTAGTTTTATTTTTCTCATATTTGACTTCTAATAACATAATTTATACATCAACCTATTACACTAGTAAAGTATTACCAAACAACTTGTCAGATTGTTTATCACATTATAGTAAGGCTAATTAATAATGAGATACTAAGCAATTTGGCTAGAGGTAAGTAGTTAAGTTGCCATCTCATAATAAATTTAACTTTTTTTATATTAAAATATTTTGGAAGAAAATTCCAAAATATTTTAATATAAAAAAAATTATGGTAGAAAATGAAGTTGATAGTGAAGTTGAAGTTGAATTGGCCATTGTAGAATTTGAAGTTGATAGCATAACTGTGCAGATGCATTGCCAGTTATGTTATCCGAGCTCCGTCCAATCTTTGCTCCAAGAGCTATTAATTAATTAATTAATTTAGATGTAACCGTAGTGGTCACTTATCTGCATCTTCACAGTAAGCAGGAATTGCAGTTCAAGTTCTACTCTGGCCCAGTTTTTTTCTTCCAGATATTCTAAATTAAAAGTAAAATTTAAATTTATTTACAATTATTAAATTTATCATTATGAGATGGTGGCTTAGCTGCCTAATTCTAGCCAGATTATTTACTATCTGATTATTAATTAGCCTTAATATGGCCCAATAAATAGTTGCTTGGTGAATGGTTTCTAAAAGTGAAATTAACTTAAGTAGAATTAAAATAAGGTTTAATATGTTTTAAATTGAAACATATTTAATTCTTAATCTTCAATATCATGTTACAAGTTGTGAATGTTTGAGAAAAAAATCGGATGTAATTATTTCAGATAATTTACGAATAATTAATAATGTAGATAACATAATATACATAATCTTTTAGATGTGTAGCATTTTTTATTCATACTATTTTAACTATTTTCTCTAATAAAATATACAATATTTCCACACATATAAGAGCATGCTCTTATTTGAAATATGGTAATTATGTCTATAGTTAATTTTATATTATTTGCTTCACTTTAAAAGAAATGATTGAGATTTCACATATTGATCTTTTTTTACCAGTTTTATTTTTTAATATGTTTTTGTTATAGTTTTGTATTGTATAATAAACAAAGTTTGGTTTTTAAAACATAATTCTGTTAATAAATAAAATTAAAATGTAAAGTAATGTCACGTCATGATTTAATTATAACAATATTATGTGAACTTACAAAATCTTTAGATAATTTCTGTTTTAGATATTTTAATATTTTTGAACAAATTTTTTGATATAAAATATACTTTTTATTAAAGCCAAACAATTACCAGATTAAATTGGGCTACATTCTCACTACTAATAATTATTAAATACCAAGTAATTTGGCACTAGAGGAATCAAGGTCCGTGTATCATAACCGTCGAGGCATCTGCATGGTAAGCAGTGGTTGCAGGTTCAAGTTCTACTCTGGGCCAATTATTTTCTTTCAGAAATTTCTAAATTATTGCATAAACATTAATTTAATTAAAAATATTAAATTTATTATGAGATGGAGCCTAACACCTACCTCTAGTGCCAAATTGCTTGGTATTTAATAATTATTAGTAGCAGGAACGTAGCTCAATTTAATCCGATAATCATTGGGCTTTAAGATGTTTATATATGTATATTTATTACCCATCATGTCTTAAACATTAACAACTTTCAAAAATAAATTTTGAAAGATGTATTTTTAACACTATCAAACAATTTATAATTTTATAAAAATTTCCATGAAATTCTATAAGTTGAAGCAAATTTTCTTAAAACTCTATTAATAATATTCGTGTCATTTGCCGTATTTTGCTTATTTTATTTTGTTAATTTATTACATATTTTTATGCAAATTTATGCATTATTTAATTAATAATGCATAAATTTAATTTCTTAGTAGTAGTTCTGTTCGTACGGTAGTCTGTTAATGTTTGAAGTGAGTCAAATATTAGTATTCATTGTTCCAGTTTAATGGAAAAATGAAATAACATAACTTGCATTAATAATTTAATATATTTTTGAATTTCAATGGTTTAGTGTAGTATAGTAATTATGAAGAGGACTATAAATTGTTACGCTGCTTGAGCAAAATTTCTATATTTATTGTTTTTGAAAGTGCTAAAATGTTTATTATTGTATGCATATTTAGAATGTAAAACATTATTTAATTTTGTATTTGAAATAAGATTTAGCTAATACTCCATAACTTTCAATACTCATTATTTAATTGATGAATACAATTAATATTAAAAATTTCTAAATTTGATATTGAAAGAGTAAGTTTTGTTTAAACATTATAGCAAATATTTAACTGTCAATTTTGCTTTAGTTATTAATTTTATTATGAATTACATAAATCTACTTAATTTTTCTGTGATATTATAATAAATTTTGTTCTACGACGTATCATTTTATCGTGGCCGATTCAATTTTTGTCTGTCGAATATAGTCATCTTGAAGTCTGGCTAATGTCAACAGAATTGCTTATCTCATATTTTAATTTAATGTCATATATACAAGTATATATTTCATCTGCAAATTAACTAAAAAAAATTAAATATAAATATCATAAGTTTGTCATCATCATAGTTATTAACGTCCTAACAAAATAGTTAGATATGATTAGTATTTAGAAAGTATTAAATTTATTATTTTACAGAATAGTTAGTTTTTATTGTTTATGGTATATTGAACTTTATAATTAAAATATATTAAAACGTTATTTTAGCCAAATAATGATAGTGGAGAAAGTCGTATAGAGAGAATGAGAAAGTTTCTTAGTTCGCCATTAACGAGGAAAAGATCACCAGTTAATCATACAAATTCAAAGGTATTTGGCACCCCTCTGGAAATTTTAATTCAAAAAAATTCTTCAGATACTCCAGTGCCATACATTATTATGCGAATTTGTCAATACATTGAAAAAAGTGGTAAGTAATGTAGGAAACTTATTAAACTTATTAAATTTTTGTATTATTCTTTATTTCTTCTTATATCAAAATGAAAATATAAATAATACTTATTAACAATTTATATTTCTGTTATTTACTGAAAAAAAAAATACTTTTTTATTTATTACATTTTTGTATAATGGAAGTGACAAAATATTTATGAATAATGAAAGACACAGTAAATCCATAATTTACTGCATCAAACTGACAACAAAATGATGCTTACATCATTTTGTTGTCAGTTTGATGCAGTAATAGAATGAAATAATAGATGCATTACTATATTACTGTCCAGCAGTTTAAACAAAGATATTATTAACAAATGATAATAGAATATTTAATTTAGCTTTCAAATTTTTTATTTATTTAATTACAATGTTACATAAACATTTTAATTATTACAGGTTTTTCCATTATTGTACATGCATAAGTTTTAAACTTAACTTATTTAGACAAATCTATCACACAATTAAAAAAATCTTATGTTATCCTCCTGTTTATGTCTTAGAAACTATACTTATATATGCGAATACTGTACAATACGATTTTTATATTCATAATAAAAGAGCAATTATTTATTGTGATATGGTCTCAGTGCCGGGCTGAGATTTTAATATTTAATATGTAATTTTTCCACGCTTATTCCCAATTTAACTTATTCGCGAATTCCGAAATGAATGTGTGAGATAAATTGTTTCGGCGACTGATGATATCCCAGTCATAATGTTTAAAATGACAAATAGTACATTCTTCTAATGGTGTAGACGAGACAGTTTTCCAGTCAAAGGAGGGTTGAGTATTGTCTATAAAAGAAATAAACAATAGTTAGGGGTTTCTTTGCTGGAAGTTTTGCATTTAGGTGTGATTCTCTACATTTTAAACATATTTAAATTTTATTTAATTCATAATTCTAATGTTTTGTATAATTTTGTTAGGATTATAGTTTATTAAATACTCAAAATATTGATTGAAAAACTTTCTCATAACTTCCAATTTGATATTACAGTATTTCTGAAATAGGTAAGGAACAAATTTAAACAGACATTTGATTATTAAATAAAAATCCAGCAGTTATGCAATTTAATTTGTTACACTTAAGAAAATTAATATTTAATTTCTTCTTTATTACATATATTATTAAATATTTAAAATTTTTAAAGATTACTGTATTTTGTGGCATATAAGATAGGAAAAAATAGTGTATTTAAGCCATTTTGTGCCTTTGGTGTTCTGTCCCAGAAAGTTTTTATTGTATTCTGGTTTTAAAAGCATATATTCTAACTTTACTTTTTTTATGTATCAGGAAAAAGAGAGTCGAAAAGAAGTCATTTACAATTAAAACTTATCCTTAAAATATTCAACTTGAATACATGCAAAAGCTGTTAGTTACAGCAAACAAACAAAAAGTAATAATACTATAATATGTTTAACTAAACAATAACAGTTTTATTCAAGAGTTGCTCTCAGTAAAGGTTACTTGTGACTTACTGAAGGTCATTTGGGGGATTCATTAGTCTATTAAAGATCATATTTCACATATAAGACACAAGGCAATCATTTTGAGTCTGTTTAATTTTGGTTTCATTTTGAAACCAAAAAAAGCAGACTGCTTTGTTAGGAAGCAAAATATTTTTGGCCATTATTTTGACTACCATCAACTTACGAACAATTGAAAACAAGGAGCATAAGCTATTATTAATTCAAGCTATTATTAATCATTTTTGCATACTGTTCTGCACAGTATGCAAAAATGATTATATATAATAGTAGAAGAGAAGCTTTTATAGTGAGACAAAATCAACACTATATTTCACAAAATACCTTAAAAACTCACTATTTTTAAAAAACTTTTATAGTATTGGAAGCATTTTTTTATTTTTAATAATGATTACCACAGAGATGTCATTGAATACTGTGTCAGTACATTTATATTTAATTTACATTGTTACAGCAGTACATGTTCTTATAAGCCAAAAAAAAAGTAGTATACATAAGAGCATACTCTTATATGCAAAGCAGGACATAGGTTTCAAAACTGTGAAAACAAGTGAATTTTACATATAACAGCATGCTTTTACTTGCACAAAAATACAGTATGTTTTGTAATGAAAAAAAGTCAAACAACTGTTATTGGCAGATTTTAAATTTGTATATATCTAACTATTAAGTTAGAAAAGGTGAAATAAAAAACAGATAAGCCAATTAATATTTCAGTATTAATGAACTCAAATTAATTAAAATTATTTGCTTTAGGGAATGCTTTCAACTTCAGTTCTGGTCACCTTTAGCATATAAAAAAGAGTTAAAAAAAGAACAAAAATAACAACATTGATAATTGAACTTTAAATGTAAACCTTTCTGAATATAAAGCTATAAAAATAATTAGTAATTAATATCTGTAATAATGAAATGAGTGATCAAACATTTAGGGTGTATGGTGATAAAAAATAATTGCACAAATTATTCTTATAATAAAAATATCAATATATAACTTACATCAATGATTTGAAATTAATATTATTTATTACAGTATAATCAATTCATATTGTTATTTGATATTATCATTAATTCATTCTTGTCCCAGCTCTCTATAGTATCAAAACTTTTACATTTATGCTGGAAATTTTATTTATATTTGTCACAAAATGGTTTTTCTACTCTATTCATGAGCCCTTGTCAGGTGTTATATCTTTCCATTTTAGAATAACTCAAATTCTCCAAATGCTTTCAAACCAAATTTTTTAAAATATTGAACTTTACAATTAAATCATGTTTGATCAAGGTAAACAAATGGTTGCATTTTCTTTTAATTTGCTCTAATTCCTTTTTTAATGAAATTATTAATCATTTTTGCATACTGTACTTGTTTGTTTTGTTTGTTCGCTATGCACACCTAGGCCGTTTGACTAATTGCTACGAAACTCAGTAGTTACATTCAAATACTTCTAACTTACACAATAATATGGTTGCTGTCTATTGGTTCTTGTATATAAACTTCATATACAAGAACTTCTAACTTATATCATGTCGTACATCTCACCCCAAATTATCAATCAGATTTCTATATATCAATTAATTTTTGTCAACATTTGATTGCTGGCTTTACATGTAGTGCCATTTATTGGAAAAGATTTAACAAAATAATTAACTAAATATACTTCTTACAAAAATATATATTATATTCACTGAATTACTGCAACAATGATATAACATGAAATAGATGCACCATTATATTATTACTGTGACAGGTAGCACATAGCACTTGCCTGTGTGGAGTGTAGTAGTGTTTCACTTCTGTACATCATACTTTTCCTGTTATATACATAACTGGCACAACTCTGTTGCTAACTCCATTTGGGGGAAAATTTTGAATTGAAATAATGTGATTGCAATACAAATTGGAAGTTTATATATAGTTAATCTGGTCCTCTTTCTCGTACTATTTCCATGTCTGGTTTTGACTTTCATCTATCTAACTCTGTTCTCAAGATTAAGGAAGGACAGAGACAGATGGATGACAGTGGTAATCTATAGGTCTACAATTTTTTAAAATTGCAGTCCAATAATTTTTCTATAAATGCAATATTTACAAGAACATATTCCCATGTAGTTTATACAGTATGTTGCCAAAATTTAAACATTTTATTATCTCAAAAAGAATTATTCCAGCATTTTTACAAGGTCTTTTTTTTTTTATTTAAACAAGTTTTATATGAATTCTTTTGGACATTAAGGTTAGCAACTTTGATTACATGCAGACCATTACAACCTGTATTACATGAATCACTATTCAAATATTAATAGTAGATCAGTATTAAGCAGTAGTTGTTGAGCATCCTCTCTTTCCTCTCTTCTGGGAAGAGGTCGTCGACTACTTTTGGTTGAATTACTTCAATCCCATTCTGCAACGGTCCCGAATTTCTATCGGATCAGTAGTATGGTGGCATTTGAATAGGAAAATTACATAATACAAAGTTATTGGTGAGCACAACATACGATTTAAGTGATTTTTGAGGGTGCCGAGTTTAAATATTTGGTCCGTTTTTTCAAAATTTGATTCGTTGGCAGATTATCATTTGATACTTGGCTGTGAATGGTATAGTTTCTTAGAGTTAACATTAGAAAATATTATGATATCTGAAAAATTTAAGATATATATATTCAATTCCTGTTTACTTAATCATTGAAAGTGTGCCATTCATACCATCTGAAGTATTGCAATAAATATGACAATGGTAGGCTGAAATAACTCTTTATATGGTTTTTGTTTGTAATGTTTGTTACATTATAGTATTTGACTTACGTAAGTACTCAGTGTTCAATTTAACACATTTTAAAAATCCTTTATTCCACTACTGTACACAATTTAAAAAATTTTAACAAAAGTCTTATAAATAATTTCTGAAATGAGTTTTTGGGATGAAAATATACACTTTTTAATTAAATATTAAAATAAAAACATAAAAAGTAAAAATACGATAAATTAATAAATAAAAAATGAAATTTATCTTTATTTATAATTATTCTAAAATCATTTTCTTTTTATATTAAAATTCCTAGTAAAAATTTTTTAAAATTATATAAATATATTTGCATTTTTTATTGCTTTATATTATTATATACTGATTAAATTAAATGTGTTGAACATATAAAAAAAAGATATCATTTATTAATGTAATTTTTGTTAAAATGTACATAGTATATAATTTCATATTAATGAATAAACGCATCAAAAATATAAATTGATTTAATTTGGGAAGCACTCAGAAATTAAAGATATGAATAAGTTAAATATTACAAGTGGTTTTCCATAAATATAACTTTTTTGATCGCTAGAAAACATTCTCCAATTTAATTTTATAAAATCAATACTGTTATCTTTTAAAGAACTGATATTTATTCTTAATCAGTAAGTGCTTTCAAACTACTTGTTCATCCTCAGGGCATACTAAATAAAAAAATAAAAGAGAGAGGGAGAAAGAGAAAGAACAGAATGTTTCCATGACAACATTGTAACATCCTGAATATCACAGCATGTTGTCCTGAAGATGGATGTGCAGTCTAAAAGCATTTGGTAATTAAGAATAAATATCACTTCTTTAAAAGTATATTAAGTATTGATTTTCTTCTATGAAATCTTTCTAAACATTTTTTAATAAATTTCTCCAATTATTGTATACATATAGGAGAAATTCTGTTATTTAGCCAACTCACAAAATAGTGCTTGTTGTCAGATATTGCCAAAAAAGACTGGTAATCTCTAAAAAGTATTCTATCATTTGAGTGCTCTAAATACAGATTAATTAGATGTTACTGTATTTTACGGGCTATAAGACGCACTTTTTTCTTTGAAAAATTGCCTCCAAAATTCAGGTGCGTCTTATAGTCCGTAGCGTCTTAAGCAATTTAAAAAAAAAATACCTATAAAATTTAAGGTGCGTCTTATAGTCCGTAAAATACGGTACTTACTTTATATTAGCTACTGTACATTCTTTAGAACAGTGTTTCCCAACATGATGCCCACGCCCCACAGGGGGCAATTCGATTTTTAAGGGGGGCAATTCGAAAATGGACTCGTCCAGAGTTTAAGTTAACCGTATAGCTGTTGTAAGCTATATTGATTTAAGCAAATACTCATGGACATAACATACATTTTAAGTGGGTGCGTGGGCACTCAGGTGTCATTGGTAACGAAGCCGCTGACCACCTTGCAAAATCTGCAGCCATCTCCTCACTCCCCTCCTGCTACAATAAAATTCCTTTCTCCAAGATCAAGTACTGGAACTATCAAATTGCCATTCAACAGTGGCAAGAGGAATGGAACAGCAGCAATACTGGTAGACTGACTTTTGATTTTATTCCCAGCATTACTCGCCGTCTGGAATGGAAACACTTTTCACCATCCTTTGCCATGACCCAGCTCCTCACTGGCCATGGCAATTTTCATGCATATCTGAAATGCTTCCGCATTCGTGATGATGATGTGTGCACTTGTGACAATTCATCTGTCCAAGACAGTAAACATCTTCTTTTTGACTGTTGCCTATTTGACAGCAAAAGAAACAATCTCCTTGGAAGTGTTCTCCATGCTGGTTACAACTGGCCTTGCCCTCTCAAGGTTCTCATTGAAAACAAAGACATCTACCATAATCTTAGCGACTTCTTGTTGGCAACAGAAGCACTAAACCCATCGAGGCATCTGCCCAACACCGATGGTAGGCGTGACACTGCATGAATGATCTGTTTTTTTTTTTTGGTAGTGTGTCTGCCTCGTGCTGTATGTGTTCCCCATGCCTCTTTGCATAACCCTTGGTTGTGTTTACACTCATGCTGTGTCAGGTACCTCCTGTTGTTTTCATGCTCTTAAGAGGTATTCTTCTGTATCTTACTGCTGTAACATAATTTAACCCTTATGTTTGTACTACCTCCCATGTGTTTTCGCGTTTGGCAAATCTTGCCGTCCTTTACTATTGTAATCCTAATTACTGTCGGTTCCTCCTATGTATATTGTGCTCGCTGTGTATCTTGTTTATGCTTGTCGCGCCATCTTGTTCATAGTTTTATATTTTATTCTGTTTTTATCCTTATACTCCTTTTGTATTCATGATATATTTTGTATTTTTGTTATTTTGATAAATGCGATGCAGGCGCCCTGAGCTCTCACCTGTACCCTGACCTTATCTTCATCCACTTCTCTTCACCACTCTCCCATCCTTCTTTCACCACCTTTCTTACCTCCAGGTCGTACCTCTGAGTGAAACCTGGAGTCCCCCTTTTCCAATTATTATTATTATTATTATTATTATATTGATTTAAGTTAGTTTTAGTTTTCTTTGTTCTTTGATTCCCTTTTCTTCTAGAACTTTCCTTTATAACCTTTTTCCCTTGGAGTGGGATTAACAATTCTGGGAACCACTGAGAACAAAGAGATGAATGAAGCCCTGATGCTGGTGAAAGAGGAGAAAGGGAAGGGCATTCTTTACCCAGACCTTCAGGTGGACAGACATGAGTTGTGGTGTTCCAAGTCGCGTTTGGCAACGATTGGAAAGTGCAAGGGACTTTGATGAAAGGATCAGGTTTTATCGTGGTTACGACAAAACAGTGTGGCAATTAAGTGTATATGGTAGGGGGGCATAAGAACTTTAGAAAGGCTTAGGTGGGGCAAAGCACAAAAAAGGTTGGGAAGCACTGCTTTAGAATAATAATGAAATCACATATTAAAGATATCAAAGTTTTGAAATGAAATAAATCTTTCATATTAGTGCAATTAAATTAATATTTTATTATCATTTTCATTTTTTTTATTTCTGTCTTTAATTGTTTTATGTTTATTATTTTCAATTAGCTATCAATGAGGAAAATTAATTTTTTTATTTGATGCTTTAAGTTTTTGACATTGTTTAAAACCAATAAAGTCACAAAGATATATTAGCATAATAAAAGCCTCTTTAATAGTCTTCAGGTATATATTTATTAAGAAAACAATAATAGTAACCTGATTCAATAGCTAAACTTTTATATTCACATATTTCATAATTCATGTTTTACATTAATATAAAAGAATGATTTTTCTGAATTTTTAATTAATACTTAGACTGTTATGATGTTCAATAACTATTCAAAAATCATTTAGTATGGTTATTTAGGAGTCCAATAGGGTATATTATCATGTGAAATTGATCAGGAATAAAAGTTCGGGACTTACCTTTTGAATTTTTTTGTCTGTCTATTTTTAAGATTAATAGTTCATTTGGTTTTGAGTTATTTGTACTTCAAAAGAAATTGGTTATGTTCATTAATTTGTTTTATAACACTATTAAATTATGCAATATACATATGTTTTTAAATTAATTCAAAATATTAATTATTATTTTATTATTTAGACTATTTGATACGCATATTAAAGTAATAATTAACATTTTTCTTTATACATGACATAAAAGCTTAGAGAGATTTATATTAAAAAAAAAAAAAGCCTTTTCTTAAATTTAAGATTTATATTTATAACAGAAACTTTCTTCTTTATATTATGATATTAAGAATAAAAAATCCATATTAATAACTTTCTATTTTTAATAATATATTTATACGTTTTAAAAAAGCAAGATTATTAGAAATTATTATAATAATAAAAATATTATATTTTGTTTAAAGGTTTATCACAAGAAGGACTATTTCGTATTAGTGGAAATGCACGTTTAATAGAACGTTTAAAATTATCTTTTGATCAAACTGGAGATGCACCTTTAGAAACTGAAGGTGATGTAGCTTCGGCGGCAGCTTTGCTTAAATTATTTCTTCGCGAATTACCGGATCCATTAATTCCTGCTTCCGTGCATCAAGCTTTTCTAAGTGCAGCTAAAAGTTAGTATTATACAAAAATATTATATGTAATATATTATTTTAACATGTAGCAAAATATTAGAAAAAAATATTCCAGATTTTAAACTTTATTCAACCATAACTTAAAAAATTTTTTTATTTTCTTTAGCTAATGGACAAAGCAAAGAAGAGTGCATAAAACAGCTTAAAAATCTTGTACAGAGGTTACCATTAGCTAATTTAAATGTCTTGAAATATCTTTCTTGCTTTTTGGTGAGTGTTAGTCATCATGAAGAAGAAAACAGAATGAATGCTTCTGCATTAGGAATCGTATTTGGACCTAATCTTTTTCGGTTAGTTTATCTTTTAAAATAAAATATTAGTTTTTTAATTATAAAGCATTTCAATAATAATAATAACATACATATGGCACTACAGAAAGCTGCAACATTCAACACATCACATTTTTAGGAAGTTTCTAGACATTGACATATACATAATAACACAACTTAATGTCACACTTGTTTGCCTTGATTTGAGTCCAGCATAGCACTTGGCACCAGTATTAGCTGAGTATGACATTCACATAATAACAACAATACAAGGAAAAGTCAGTAAATAAATCATAAATGGAACAAGTGAAATATGAAATAAACATTCATTCCTCAACATTAATACTCTTGTTCTACCACTTTATCAGTTCTTTGGAACTCACAGCAAAGAATTCTTGTTTGTCATTTCAGCCATTTTTACACTTCATTTTCAATTGTGTTATCTTCAGAGAAATATTCAACTGCCAAGATAGTATTTTTTCCTTTCTTAGTATACTGAAGAGATGGGCAAAAACGGTTTTTTTTGTACGCAAAAAATCCATAACATATGCTCCTATACAGTCGTATACTTTTCCGTAAGAATGCTCTTTATTTTAACTACTGAAAACAACCATCAATCATATGCATGTACTGTACATCTGCTAACTAGTTTGTCATCTACTAGATTTATGCTGCTTCTAGTGATACATATTGAAAACCTATTGCTTTCATTACAGCTTTCATTTGACTTATGTACTGATTTTTCTTAATACTTGTAATATTAGTTATTTATTTCATGTTTAAAAATTATCTTCAATATAATTGAATTAAAAATTATCTGAATTTTTAGAGTTGCAGAAGATTTTAAAGGATTAAAAGAACAATCTTTGACAAATCAAATTGTTACTTACTTTATCAGTGATTATCATAATATATTTAATGGTGAGCTTAAATACTCTGGAACTAGAGTTGATACACTTGGAGATGAAGAGCGATTAATTTCACTTAACAATAATGCTTGTCTTGGTTTACCGTCCTCTACTTTAGCTACTCAAAAGGTATTTATGTTAATTTTATATGTGTAGTTAATATAATTTAATTATAAAAATTACAATTAAGGAATTTCTTTTTAGACAAGTCTTTATCCTAGCATTGGACATGCTACAGATTTGGAATCTTTATCTGTTGTTATTCCATCTGTGGATAATGCATTGTTAATGATTCATCCTGATAAAGAACTATTGCCAGAAAGACAACCTCCATTTCTTATGGTTAATAGGTAATAATTTGAACAGAATTACCATATAAATTTATTATATTTATACGCCAGTTGATAAGAATTCATAAAAAGCTTTTTCTTATCTTTAAAACTGGCTAATCTTTATCTATAATATTAATATATAAATTGTGTCTGTTTTTAAATTTAATAGGTTACAGTAGATTCTCATTAAGACTTTTAATCCTATCTAAGAAACCTTCAATTAACTAAATTGAAACTTAATTAAAGTAGTAAAAACATTAATCCACTTCAATATCAATCTTCCATTTTTAAATTTAAAAGTATATTTTATAACTAAGTACTAAATTAATTAAATGCTTTCTTAGTTTATTTGTGGTTATTAAAATTTATTTTAATAATCAAATATTCTTGAGTTGATTAGACCAGTTTTCATTAGCATAAAATTCTAGAACAAACACTTAAAACAATGAACATGTACAGTGTTTTACAATTAAAATTCAAAGCATTCCAAAATAATTTTATAAAAATATCTAGATTGTATTTAATAAATATTGAAACAAAAGAAAGAAAAAAAAAAAAAAGATTAAGTTAAGAAAATTATTCTCCCTGAATGTCACATGACAGAATCTGAATTATTTGTCTTCTGTCTTTTAACATTTAGTCTGTATAAATAGCATATTAAAGAAATGTAGTTAAGAATCAATAAGTTTATACTGGTTAGAAAATCAATGGAGAATTTGAGATTAAAAAAAAAACCAAGGTTTTGTAAGTATGAAGTTTCTTCTGTTAGGACTTCTAGTGTTTATGGAATGATGAATACAAAAATGTTCTTAAAAATGTTGACCTAAATATTAAAGGATTTATTTCACATGCATTGACAAAAATTGGTGTCAATTTACATAATATAAATAAAAACATCATTAAAATTCAGTATAATGATAGTTAAAACCTTGGAAAGTGTTAACTAATTAATACATCATTATATTATTGATGTTACAGTTAATTGATGCTCTACTATAAATATTTTTCTTAGTCAGACAATAGTTAATTAGGTGATTATAAGAAAAAATCTGCCATATTTTACTTTCTGAAAATATTGTTTTTCTACTGAATTTATCATTTATTTATTTTTATAAGGAGTGCATTTCTATCTTGATAAAATGGAAAAAAGGCAGTTATATTTGCAATAAGTAATTGGTTCAAACACTGTTTTTTTTTTTTTTTTTTTTACAGTCTGTGAATGTGATAATTCCAAGAAAATAACATTTATATACATTATCATTTTTTAAAATATATTAATATTAGAATAAATCACAAAATCTTCTGTAAGATTTACTATTATAATGATTTAAAGTTAAAATTTATCTAAAAATAACATATTCTAATAAATATTGACATAAATGCTCTATGTGAAATTTTGCAATTAAATACTTTAAATGAAATAAAACTTACACTAAAAGATACTTTGTTTTATATAATATATTTCATTCAATTTTTTACATAATGTTTTCTGCTCTTCACAGATTTATAACACCACAAATTAATTCTTTTATGCTATATTGGTAAAAATCTTTTTTACATTAGGAAGTAATTTCTTTACCTCTTTGATAACCACTTTGTCATCATCGAATATTTTTCCAAACTATGCATACTAAAAAAAACCTGACGTCACCAGATCTAGTTTTTTAGTGAATGAAGTAGAATAATCCTTGTTTTGAGGCTTATGTGATATTGGGCATTATAACATTGAAGCAAGTTATATTTTATTTATATATCACATCACAAATATCTCAGTTTTGATTTATTCTTCTACATAGTGATAACAGATATTGTACTTGATTCTTGTGATAAAGAATTCATCGTGATAATTCTTCAATCAGTTAAATTTGCTTTTGAATGCACATATTTAGTTTAGAATGCCAGTTGCATATAGCTCCTTTTTTACTGATTTGTCAGGGGGATTCAAAAGTTTTTGGACACTGACAACACTTTTATGAAAAAGATCTCTAGCGCTGGCAAAGCTGCTGTGAATGCAAATGAGCTGGTATTTGCATCATCATCAAAGTATGTATTATCATTTTATAGAGCTGTTGAGTTCATTCCTTTGGTGAATTTTGTTTTCCACAACAAAGAACTAATAATTTGAGGCACATTGCATCATTACTGGAGACAAGGGTTCGGTGTAAAGGTAGCAGCAGAGAAAATTTGCAAAATTGAAGGTCCAGGCATGATGAACAAGACAATGGTAGCTGAATGATTCTGCTGCATCAATTCTGGGAATACAGCCTTGTAGACAAGCTTTGGTCTAGATGACTATTGCTAGAACTTGGATGGTCCAGTACATTGGAAACTGGTTCCTAATGGCCATACTGTGGACAGCAACCACTATGCCTGACAACTGGAAAAAGTGTATGAAGTCCTGCGCACTCATTATTCTGTATTGGTTAATTGAAAGCGTACACTGCTGTAGCACGATAATGCTCTGGCACACCATTCCAGAGTGGTCCAAGTAAAGTTAGAGGAGATGAAGGGAATCAAAGTTTTGCCTTACCCAGCATACAGCTCTGACCTCACTCCATCAGATTCTCACCTCTTTCGATTATTGGCACATTTTCTGCAAGGACGTTCCTTCGATGTACTGCATGATGTCGAAAATGGGGTTCATAAGTTTTGGCACAAAAACCAGTCGAGTGGTATTGTTCAGGAATCCACTAATTTGCAAAAAGATGAGTCAAGACTGTGGCTGATAATCGCTTTTATTTTGAAGAATGACTATGTCTTCGTGTTTTAACATCAATAAAGCTTTGTATCTTGTGTCTGTGTTCAGAAACTTTTGAATCAACCTGATACTTACTATTAGCTTAGGTACATTTCCTATTAGGTTCACTAAGCCTGAGCCTAGAGGCACAAAAATTCAAAATAATAATAAATATAATTTTAGGTAGAAACAATTCATAAATGAATTAGTACACATTAAAAGATTAAGTAAGGATAAAATATGACATCAGTTGAGTAATATTAATATATAAATTTATTTTGCATGTACAGATTGGTAGTAACTAATGATGTGTTTTCAATACCAGTACCCTCTGCATTTTTTGTTCTGGTATCTGCTATGGTCAGAATGCAATGCCAGTACCAAACAGAAATCACCTATTGCCCAAAAAAATTATATGTAAGATTATTATTTGTGATACTATATGTGCTATTGTATTAACGGCTTCATCACTTGCATTGTAAGTGTTTCATAATTTTAGTTTCATTCAACCTGTATAAAAAATTCAGTTAAACTTGCATTACAAAAATTATGCCTTATACTTTAAAATCAGTAAAAATAAAATATATATAAATTTAATTCTGTAATAGTTGTAATTTATATTATTATAAAGTTATAAAATAAAATTAGTGCAAAAGGGGCACTATTAGTTTGGGTAGGTGCCCGCATACCTAGGGGTGATGTATTTCCAAATGCACTGCTGTTTAATTAAACATTAATCATATTATATATGACTTCTTAATTTTGCTAATAATTGTAGACAGTCAACAGTTACATTTTACTCTGAACAAAAACCTTGTATTTCATATCTATGTTTGATTTCATTTACATTTACTATAGAAATTTTAATACTGTTATTTTTTTCATAAAGGAATAGATATAATGGAAGTTTTTGATTTATTAATTGATCAAATTTTTATTATTAAGTTAAATTACAATGAAATTGTTTTAAAATAGTTGATATTTTCTTTGTATTGTATTTAGTCTTGTTGAAGAAACAATTAACAGAACAATTACAGAACATCTTTTTGGAGAAGATAAAGGTTCTGTTGAAGAAAGTAATGGTTAGTAGAAATTTTTGTTGTTTTTATAATATAAATATGGCAATTAATTATATAGACTAATTGGAATTAGTTTAGTATGCATATACATAAATACCATATTTACTTGCATATAAGACGACCTCGCATATAGGACGAGATGTGACTTTAAAGATCAAAATAAAGAAAATTAGATTTATTAATACAATTCTAATTTTATTTCGTGTAAATACAAGTAAAATATCAAATAAACATAAATGTACACATTGTCTGGCAAAAATTACTGGCATTTTAAACTTTAAGAAAAATCTATAAAATTGACAACATAACTTGTTCGTGTAAAGCTGAACAATCGGAAATGATTTTTTTTTTTTTTTTGCCAATTCTTAACAGTTGAGTCTACTCTCTGTCGATTACACTTACGAGTTTCTCTGAATTCTGATTTCCGAATAATCATGTTTTCACATTGGAATGGATTAAAACTTATATCGGGCTCTTGTGTAATTTTTGAATTTCAATCTGAAATTTAATTCAAAAGCTTTGCTTTTACTATTCCTATTGTTCTCCTGACAATATACAAGAATGATTCAAACAACCCAGATAAAATACTTATGTTTTTAAATACAAGAGGGTAAGCATCTGGTAAAAAATGCAAATACATGGTTCACAAAAATTATTTGCAAAAATGCAAAGAATCTTTCACTGGCACATATAGGACGACCTAGGAATTTGAAGCTGTGATAAATGAATAAAAACCTCATCTTATATGCGAGTAAATACGGTATATTACATAAACAAATAGTGATGAAATATGTCTTGTGCACGTATTGCAGTAATTCTCATTGTAGTATGTCAAATTAAGATTTATTAATCTGGAAAAACATTATTTTTATAATTAATCAACATTTCATAATCATTAGATGATTAAGTTAGATAATACTACACTTTAAAATAGTGCATTAAATAAATTTATAATTCTGTTGAATTCTTTTAAACTTGCAAATTTATTGTGAAATCTTGCACTAGAAATTTCTTAATCTTATAATAATAAAAATCTGATATTTTTAATAAGGTATTCCAAAAATAATATACTATCAAATAAATATGTTATAAAGAATCTATAAAATCATGAGATTAGTTTTTTGATATATGAACAAAATGTTTATTTATACAAATTAAGGATATAAACTACCTTATTTAACCACTCAGCAGTGAGCGACGAATATAGTGGTGAGGGACGAATACATTCGCTAAATTCTTTTGGGAGTATCGCCAAAAACTACTGCGAAAAAAAAATGAATTATGTAACAATAAAAAAAGACTTTTCTTTACTAGACAAAACTGTTTACAGAATCTGTTTCCGAAACGGTAATGGAAAAAAATGCTTGAAAAAATAGTTTAAAACTTTCCCACATTTCTTCTCCACAACTAAGTGGTAGCCCCACACCCGACTGTTTCACTGTTGAAAGGTTAATCTAATTTAAATATTAAATAAGAAATAATTTTAATAATTTCTTAAACGTTTTTTGGAATATATAATCTATCTTAAAAATCTTGAGAAATTTAAACTTTTTAAATAATGTTTGTTTGTTCTACTGATGGTATTAATATTCTATGCTCACAACACTCATTCTATTTAAGTAATTATTTAAAAATTCACTAAACAGAATTTTGAATAATGCCACTTTATTGTGTTTATGAGTATTAAGCATTTAAAAAAGCAAATGCAATTTTTAGAATTTATGTCTTATTATTTTTTTAGACGAGTATAAATAAATAAATAATTTGTACCATGTTTACGACATTTCCTAAATATTCTGTAGTTAGTATATTTAAGTCATTCTGTAATCTGCCATAATGTGCACAAATTTTTTTAGTATATTCTGATGTAAAATTGAAGGGTCCAATTTTAAAAAATCACTAAATCACATTTTCCTGTTATCAAGATAATTGAGGTTATAGATTTTAAATCTGCAAAGATAAAGATATGTTCCATAAGTTTTATCTTATATTTCACGCAATTGTACATTAGTTAACCCTATATATTCACTCTGTACAAAAAGAAAAATATGTACTTGGGGATTCTTTCAATTTGACAGCGGCTAAACTTTACATTCTGTTGTTTTAATAAATGAAAATAGTTAAAAAATATGTTACATGTATATTTTTCACACATACAGATGCTTATGAGTGTTGGTAATCATTACAATAACTGCTGTCACTTAGTGTCCATTATATGAGTTTTAGCATTCTCATTAAATATTTTTTACAGTACACTGTAAAATTGTCATTTTTGATCTTTTTTATCAATAGGTAGGTTGATTTTTTGAAATGAAAAGTATCTATAACCACAAACATGAAGGTGTTAAATGTAGAACTTAGTGGTTTCTTGCATAGCAAATGCTAAGATAGTACAGTACAATGGCCTTCAAAAACTATGTAAGATGGTGTAGTTATTGTGAAAGGGAACTTTAATTTTTTAAATTGAGCCCTTCAATTAGAACACACACTTTTATGTATTGGAGAAAAAAGAGTTTAAAAGAATTATTTGCAATTAAAATTTATCATTAAATAATTAAAATTTAGCCTATTGAAAGCAGTTCAGGAAGTTTGTAACTTCATATAGAAGATGCAGAGTAATTTTTTTTTCTTTTTTTGGACAAAAGTTGAATCTTATATGCTCTAAATATAGTAATAAGACAGTCCAAAATGGCCATGTACTATCACTGCTGTTAAGATACAAGTTTATAACCTAAAATCCCATAATTTATCATAGGTAGTAAAGATTGGGGTGTCGTTTCAGTTCCCAAATCATATTGTCTAACTCTATTGTGGATTAGATCCACTGTAATGGACATAATTCTGGTTAGTTAATATAGTGTCAACATGCTAGTGTCTCACATCAAATATTTATTCAGTCAATCAATATGCAATTAATTTTAACTTAAGAAATAGTAATTTTATTAATGGCATGCTTTAAACTTATTCTTGTTTGTCTTTAAAAATGTTATTAATGTTAAAAAAATTAAAATGTTATTTAATATTTTTAATAGTTCTTCAATATAAATTTAGGAATGTGTGCTGAAGGTAACTAAAACCTTTATTTATGTAATGCTTGCAAGATATAACTGAATCATTAATAAGGTTTACTTTAAATCATTGCTTTAAACAGTAATAATTTTGTTATTAAAAAATTATAAAATAAATAACTTAAAAATTACATTTAATATCTATTGAAAATATGAAGTAAAAGATTATAAGACTTTAAAAACTAAAATTTAATTACTGTTAAGATACTATTTGATACTTTAAATTGATCTATTAAATATGATTTAATCTTAAATAATACCATTCACTGAAAGTTTATGGAATATATTTAAAAATTTAAGTAAAAAATTTATAAAATTGTTGCATAATCATATTATAAATATCATGAAGTAATTAATTTCAATGCATATAAAAACCTCAGTATTTTAATTAAATATTAAAATACAGAAAAGTAAATTATTTTGAGTTATATATTGAACAGAATATACTGTCATAATTTAATAACGTAAGCAGTAAAATTTATTCAGATAGATTAAGATTGAAATTTATTAAATGTTAACTTCTGGATAATGAAAAATAAAAAAGATATAACAATTCATCATTAAGTTATTGCATTTCTTCTGTTTTTTCCTAGAAATATGTATGAATCAGTTCAGTTAAATCAATAAACAAATAAAATAAGTATATGTCAATATCACCACACCTGTCAAGTATTTGCAGCATTTTTCTCCTAAAAATGTTTTAACGATATAATGTTACAGGACAAAGTATAACAGTTTGAACAGATCTGTTAAACTTGATAATATGCTACTTATATAAAGGCAGCATAAGTTTGATATAATCATAATTTTTACAGAATGTATAATTTTTTCATTTTAGCATATCTTGCATGTAAATTTGTAATTAAAAAAATTGAATTCGTAAAACACGAGTAATTCCATACAGATTATAAATTATTATTATTATTGCACTTTATAACAAGAAAACAAAATTTTACTGCTTATATTTGACATTTTTTATATATTCATCAGTCATACTTTCATATCGATAATATATGGAACATTACATTAGCTTTAAAATTAAATATCTTCAATATTCAAATATAAATTTTGTCTTTTAATTGCCGTACTGCTTTACTCCTTGTTAGGTGCTATACAGTTTCGGAGAAAACGGAAGGATAGAAAGCTGCCGAGCAAAGAACATCAGAACTCTCACGAAATTCCCGGACGAAATGCTCATTCTCAAGAAATTTTGAGTTTTGCGCATTGTTCGGAAACAAGTTCGAGAACAGATGCTTATAGTGTGGACGATATAAATGGTTTTCAGTCATCTGATAAATATGAACATAATCATGTAAATATAAATTTTTGTCATTACTATATTAAGTAAATATTAGAGTTTTTTTTTACAATATTTTTATAACATAAATCTTCACAATGTATAGAATATATTTTATCACAAAATATCAAAACTTTATAATCAGAGTTTTAATAAATCACTAGTATGACACATAACTAATATGTGAAAATTTATTGGAATTCTAATATATGATCATGTCTTAAGAACCTGAATCTTATTATTTTAATTCAAAAGTTAATTCTCATATTTCCTATTAAATTTTTAATTTAAAGAATAATGTTCAAATATTGACAGATTATTTTTAGTAGAGCTGAATCATTTAATGGTGTTTTAATGAAAGCGCATTTAAAAACAAAATTATTAACTTATATTTCTATGGAGATTTGGTAGTTTTATTACTATTATCATTATGATTATAAGAACAAGATTAAATTATTTCAGATAGTAGTTCAAATTACACATATTTTCTCAATATTTGTAGCAAAATTCTAAAAAGCTAGTCACAGATGATCATTCCATATCATTGGATATCCATCGTGATAGTAAAATCCATAGTCCCAGACCTCCTAAGCCAAAAAGGCGAGAAATAGAAACTCTGTCTAATTCTGAACCAGTATTAGATCCTCAAGCTGTGCTTTCTTCAGGAGATTTTAGTTTCCACGAGGCACAAAGAATTGTTGAACGTCTTACTCCAGTAAGTATCATAATTGATATTCTGATAAAACAAGGATTCTCACTTGAATGAAGCTAATAGTTACTACAAATTTAACAAATATCAGTATTTTTCTCATTTACGAAATAAATGTTTGAAAGATACAATATTAATAGAAATCGTTGACACCACTCTTAATTAGTATTCATGAAATTATGAGTTTTATTTATTTTACTTCATTCAAGTGTAAATTCCTTTGATAGAGATCCATTTTATATTTCTGAAATCATACTAAGTATCTCTCAAAAACGTAACAAGTTTAATATTTTAAATTAAAAAAAATTTTTCTAGAGATCTTCTGTAAGGTCACAGCTTCTAGTTTCTAAAAGCACTTATCAGAAGAATGTACCATTTATTTCTGACAAATATGAAAATCAAAATAAAGAGAAAGTAGATGCATTAACAGATAACAATTTGACTACTACTAGTCAACAATCAACAGATATTCCTTCAGAAATTACAGAATTAAAGAATTATAATGATGATATATGTATACAAACTTCATCTGATGCAAGAGATAGTTTTGAGACAGAACAATCTACCTTATCTATGGAAGAAAGTTTTGTAAAAGTATCTCCTTCTGATCTTTCAGAACAGTTTGATTTATCAAATAGTTTGGAAGAGTTTTCTACAGGAGATGATGCAATGTTGCCTAATTCAGATGATGTCACTGAGGAAAAATCAGATCTCATAGAGAGAAAATTTGGTTATCATAGTGATATTATGAGGGATAGTTATTCTTCAGAATGTGGTGCTTCGGATAATAATGATTTGGGTAAGTTACATTGTTAGTTTGAGTATTCTTTTTAATGTATAGAAGCAAAACATTTCAAATATTTTCATTTTTTTCAGAACAACTTTCTTCTGAACATAGATTTAGTTGGCCTATTTTAAAAAATGCTTCTAGTGAAGATGCTACATTATCACCATGTCCAAACCATTTAAGAAAGACAAAGTATGTTCAAATTTATAATAAACTTGAAATAATGTAATATTTACTCTTTAAAATGTTACACTGTTACATATTCAATTGACTTAAATGTTTTGTAGTTCTTTCGAAGCATCTCTTTCTCCAAGTGCATATAAAAGTTATTTATCTCATAGAAGGTAAGTCATTAAAAGTTCTTTAAAGATTTAGATTTTATTGTAATTAAAATATTTTCTTCTTATTCTCTATCTCTCCTTCTCCATCATTTAATGATGGATGTTTTTCTTTCATTAGTGAACATCTTGATCAGAGTCTTCCTCCTTCCCCTCCTGTTGAACAAGAAGATTTTATTAAAAGGTAAAAGAAAATAATATAGTTTAAAAATTATTTAAAAATTTAAGTTTTTCTTTAAAAAAAATCAATAATGATTTTACAGTTCCTCAAAAGATGATGAAACGGTTACTCTTTCTATTAAGTTCCTAACTAAAAAAATTCATGGTAAAGAAAACTTTGTATTATTAAGTGTAAATTTTTATATTTATAAAATTTTGTTTTTAAGTCCTTTATATTTATAGGTTTAAAAAAGAAAATTAAACAGTTTGACGAAGCATATGAAGCAACACATGGTTATCGAGTAAGAATATTTGAAAAATGTACATTTTTATATGTAACTTGATTTAATGTGATATGAAAAATACACAGTAAGATTCATAATTAGGCTGTTAATGATATTTAAAAAGTATTATAAGACATATTCTTCCTTAGTAATTTAATGATTGTCGGTTGTTAGTTACATGAAGTAAAAACTTTTTCTTTGTACTTAAGTTTTTATTTTATTTACTATTTATTAAATTAAGTTAATTTCATTAATAAAATTAATGCGTAAATAAGGAATTAAATTAATATTATTACCCAGGAGCTCAAGTCTTAACTACTTTCGATAATATTGAAGGTTTGGTATCCAATAACAATAAAAGGCTTACATTGCATACTAGAACATCAAAACGCATATAAGCAACTAAGAGACTAATATCAAATAAACTTACATGCGGTATGACCTCAAATACGGAATATAAGCCTTCTGTTGCTATTGGATTCCAACCTTTATAAAAAATTTTTAAGACTCGGATCCCAAGGCCCAAGCATCTTAAGTTATGTTTTCTAATGCAGTGGCATAACTTTTAAAGTAAAGGAATAAACAATTTAAAAGAAAATGGAATTTCTACAATTCTCTGAATTTTTTAAAGAAATAATATTTTTGTAAATACTCATTTTTATTTTCTTATTAGCCATCTCATGCAGAAAAAATGAATTATCCAGATATGAAGAAAATCATTACAGAACTAAACAAAATAAGGAAAGAACTAAAACGTAAGTTCTGCTTGATTAAAAATAATATATTTTGACATTTATTTGCTATTATTTTAGAAATTATTATAGTATTATAAACTTCTTTAAATGGTCATTTTTTTTATTATTATTATAACATTCATGACATATATTAGTTCAATATTCCATTTTTATTCCTATCTTATATAAAACTATTCTAGAATGTTACTCATATTTGTCTAAAACATTTTCATCTCACTAATTTGTCTTTTTGTTTTTTCATCATAATAACACCTTTTAATATATAAGTTGCATCAATACTATCTGTAATCATTGTAACTCTCGAACTTCTCTTAGCTCTCTTTTCAAACAGTAATAAAAAATTTTGAGAATTAGTTATTAGGAAAGATAGAGATAAAACAGGACCTCTCTTAAATGGGACAAATTGGATATTGTGATAGTAATGGTTGTATCTATCATTACTGCATGTTTTTGAAAATGATTATGCTGTTCCTATGAGAGAATATCAATTGAAATATTTTAAATGATCTATGAATTATAAGAAACTAAAATGGTATTTCTTATGAATGAGTAAATATATAACAAGTCTAGGTCTGCTTATTGTCATGCTTGAAAATGTTTTCGTTGGAATATAAACGTAAAAATGAAATAAAACACTTTAGTATTTCCAGCACCAAACTAATTTAATAAAATAAGAAAGTTTTTGACTATTTTCAATAGTCCTCTTCAGTTAAGCCTCTTTAAAATGGAATAGAACATAAAAATTGTTTTAATTTGTACTATTTTTATGTTACGTTATTTGGTGGTTATTATTTTAAATTTAAACGATGTTATTGCTGGCATTCCATTTTAAAGGGGCTTAACTGAAGACGACTATTGAAAATAGTCAAAAACGTTCTTATTTTATTAAATTAGTTTGGTGCTGAAAATACTAAGGTGTTTTATTTATTTTAATATTTTCGTTTTAAATCATACCTTAAATCATACCGTTTTAAATCATAATTCTGCTGGGCCCCTTGCCCAGCAGAATTAAATAAATAAAAAACTTAATCTTGAACTTTAGTATATTTTAAATTGTATTATTTCTGGTTAGGATAGGTAATATTAATACATGGGTACGAGTAATAAGTTTTTATTTTATACTTGTTGTATCTTTTATAATGTATCAGTTATTTTATTAATGTTATTGAATTTTGAAATTTGTGTTCCATTTAAGAACCTGACGATGATCTAACGATTAGATCGAAAACGTTTGTTCGTTACATTAAAAATCTCTCAGCAAATATTAAGGTGTTTGATTAAGTTTTTTATTTATTTAATTCTGCTGGGCAAGGGTATGATTTATACTGATATGGCGACACCGGCTGAACTTTATAAAGAATATAGGAAGTTGGCGTTGAAACTTCTCAAAGCTAATTTTAAGTTGGAATTTTTAAGAGAATGCATGATAAGTAAAGTTTTTCCGATGTCTATATATAGAATTCACATCGCTAAAACTAAGATTTTGTTTTGTGTGCCTTAAGAAATCCATTAAATTTGCAAAAAACAAAAAATATGGGATCCTGAGACGCCTCATTGATTTGGAAAACAAAGTGTTTAATGAAAAACCTGAGATGCTTATGGACATGAACGTAGGAGTTGCACGTTTTACGGATAAGGTCTACATGAGCTTAAAGAAATGTTATATTAAGAGAATGAAATGGATTATCTACAAGCAGGTTCCAAAAAGTAATAGGAAGAGCATTACAACATACGTAGTATGGGACCAAATTGAAGTACCCAATAGGGTAAAAGAGCTGCTGAGCAAAGGCCCTAACTTCGTACCGGAGAGAGCGGGGATATGGGAAACGTCATACCAGGAGATCAAAAGAGGAATTAGGGGTTTGGATCTCGTTGAGAAGGACTATATTCGGTGGAAGACTGCTATAGCCTCCTCTTTTCACTCTATCTTGATTCTTTAACACAAAGATATCAGATACACTAAGGGATGGTTAAAAGAGAATAATTTGATTGTGGCGAGAGCAGATAAAAGCAAACAAATTGTTATAATGAAAAAGCAAACTTATGATAGAGCCTTAGAAGAGTATATCAGAAAAACAGAATGTATCACGGTCGACAGTAAGATAGTTCAAACCATTGATAGAAGGGTTAAAAAACTGGAGGAAACCAAACTAGCGAAGATATTACTGTTTGTCCGAAAATGCCGGAACCCTAGACCAGGGCTCCCTAGGCTCTTTGCCTTCGCTAAAACCCATAAAGAGGGTAAGGAAATGGAGCTTTTCGTTTTTCCACAATAGGCCTTTACATTTTTCCTAGAAAAAAGATTGCAAGAATACGTCTCCACACTGATGGAAAGTAATAAGTTTGTGGTAAAGGATCCTGTTACGGTAGTTGAAGATCTGCAAAGCATCACTTTGATGGATGAAGAAGTGGGAACTGTGTTAGATTACGAAAGTATGTACCTGTCAATTAAAGTGGAATCCTGTGTCGAAGCCTTGTTGGAGTTCTTGTTTAAAGAAAACCCAACGTTAACACAACACAGAAGAGAGGTTATAGAAATGGCTAACCTAGTATGTTGCAAATCCTTCTTCGTTTACGAAGACCAAGCATTTAAACAAAAAAGGGGAGTACCGATGGGAAGCCCAATTTCGGGGCTCCTTTGCGAACTTGTTGTTAGAAAAGTAGAATTAAAAGTGCTGCACGACTTTGAAAGTGACATAGTACACTACAAGAGATATGTAGATGACATTTTCATAATATGGAAGAACAATCGCGTAATTGCTAAATTTGTGGATAGAATTAACGAAAACGAAGAAGGCCTTAACCTGAAGCTAGAGCAAAAAAGCTCCAGGATGTTGCATTTCTTAGACATTAATATCGTATTTAACAAAGGGCATATATCCACTGGCGTATTCATTAAACCAACGCATAGCCCACTATATATCCCTGCTAGCTCTTATGACCCTTACAAATATAAGTTAGCAGCATTTAGAGCTTTGATTAGAAGGGCCTTTATATACTGTGAAAATGTGATAGACCGAGTTACGGAGATAGAAAGAATTATAAGGATAGCAGGAACATTAGGTTATAAGAGGAAAGTTATCGAGGGAATTATTAGAAAATTTGAGACCAGTAGGGATAAAGGCACTAGACAAGGGCCTTATAGGTACATGAAATTTACATACAATAAATATCTAGGAGGAATTATGAAAGAAATAGCAAGCATGAAGAATGCAAGGGTGATCTTAAAAAGGGCTCCGAATTTGTATAAAATACTTAGAAACGATAAAGGGTTAGTTAAAAAAGAAGATAAGGCAGGTGTGTATAAGATTCCCTACGAGAACCAGCTGTTAGGCATTAATAAAGAGTACGTGGGGGTTACCACTAGAAACCTAGGAATAAGGATGAAGGAACATAAGTATGATATTAGAAAAGGGTCCAATACAACAGTACTAGCCCAGATGGGGCAAGCTGAAGGATCCTTGGTACGATGGAATGAGGCGAAAATCATAAAACAGGTACATTCCCCAACTTTGGCAGGAACAGCTGAAAAGATGGAAATTTACAGAAGCAAGCTAAAAGAAAAATGCCTTAACGCAAGAGACGCGGAGGGTCTTCCTTCGGCTTGGAAATATGCCGTCAAAAACTTATACTAAAGTTCAAGCGCCTCTTATATTTTAAATTGTATTATTTCCGGTTAGGATAGGTAATATTAATACATGGGTACGAGTAATAAGTTTTTATTTTACACTTGTTGTATCTTTTATAATGTATCAGTTATTTTATTAATGTTATTGAATTTTGAAATTTGTGTTCCATTTAAGAACCTGACGATGATCTAACGATTAGATCGAAAACGTTTGTTCGTTACATTAAAAATCTCTCAGCGAATATTAAGGTGTTTGATTAAGTTTTTTATTTTCATTTTATGGGAAAATTATTATTATTTCTCTTGGGAACAAAAATGTACATTTGTTCTACTTTACTTAGTATTTCACACATCATAATCAAGATTAAATTTATTAATAACATAGCAATAATCAAATTTTTTTAGAACATGTATGAAAGTATTGTTATAAATGTTGTCATTGCCATTGGATTTACTTCATACATATCTACAGTTAGTAAATATAAATATAAGAAATCCTAGTATTAAAACTTGAAAGTAAAGCAAAATTCCATCATTATTTTCTTGAGATCACAGTACCATATTTCCTCAATTCTTAGTAATACACTCTATGGGTTTGATTACTTAAATAAAATTGAAATTGAATCTAAAACTTTTTAACTTTTTAAGTAAAAATTAAAAACAATACAGATGTCCTGAGGCATATAGAACTGTCAAACACTAGTTGTTTTAATGTGACATCATCTTATCTTGAAAGCTCATTTGAATTGATGGTATCAGTGAGCCATATAGATGAAAACATCTATCATTGATGCTATTGATTCTAATACTTCAGACAAATAAAAAATCCAACAAGAAGTTGTGTAACTTTTTTGGCAAAAAATATTTATATTTAACCATCCTGAGATATTAAAGGAAACAGAGGCCAAAATACATACACATACAAAATTTTTTGGGTTTATAGAAAATTAAGTTGCAAAAATAACTTAGGAGGTCAAATTTGACATAGTTCCAATACGTATACATAACTACTGCATTTATTTGATTCTCCCAGTTATTTTATATAAGAGCACAGTATTCATGTTATTAATTTAAAGAATACAGTAATAGTTTTGTAGGATCTTGCAAAGATTACAGATATTTTCATAAATAAGCCTTGGGCTAAATGACTTTGGTGTAAAATATTAAAAACAAAGAATGTCTTTACACTGACTTTTGGAAACATAGTGGGACCTTGAATAAGTTCTCACTGTTTTACAGCAGGTGGCGTTACTAGAACTGTGTGCGTGTATTTTTAGATGGTGACGCATCTGTAAGGAAGCACAATAAGCGACCTTGAAAATCAGTATATGTCATTTCGCCGAAGTGTTAACAAATTTTATTGCACTATTTTATTCAAAAAAAATCTGCAGCTGAAGCATACAGAATTCTCGTTGAGACTTACGGTGACCATGCTCTGTCGGAAACAACATGCAGAGATTGGTTTAGACGCTTCAAAAATAATGATTTTGACATTGAAGATAAAAAACGTTCTGGCGCACCGAAAAAGTTTGAAGATGAGGAATTGGAGGCATTACTTCATGAAGACTCATGTCAGACGCTAGCTGAACTTGCAGAATCATTAGGAGTTGATCATACAACAGTTTCAAAACATTTGAAAGGATTAGGAATGATTCAAAAGCAAGGACATTGGGTGCCGTACGAGTTGAAGCCGAGAGACGTCGAACGGCGTCTTTTCACGTGTGAACAGCTGCTTCAACGGCAGAAAAGGAAAGGTTTTCTGCATCGTATCGTGACTGGGGATGAAAAGTGGATTCACTATGATAATCCTAAGCGTAGAAAATCATGGGGTAAGCCTGGCCATGCATCAACATCATCGGCAAAGCCGAATATCCATGGCTCAAAGCTTCTGCTCTGCATTTGGTGGGATCAGCTAGGTGTAGTTTATTATGAGCTGCTCAAACCGAATGAAACCATCACAGGAGATCGCTATCGACTACAATTGATGTGTTTGAGCCAAGCATTAAAAGAAAAACGGCCATTGTACGAGCAGAGACATGACAAAGTGATTTTGCAACATGACAATGCTCGGCCACATGTTGCACAACCGGTGAAAACCTACTTGGAAACACTTAAATGGGAAGTCCTACCCCACCCACTGTATTCACCAGACATTGCCCCTTCTGATTATCACTTGTTCCGATCAATGGCACATGGCCTGGCTGAGCAGCACTTCAATTCTTATGAAGATGCCAAAAATTGGGTTGATTCTTGGATAGCCTCAAAAGACGTATCATTTTTCCGACGTGGAATTCAAATGCTGCCAGAATGATGGGAGAAAGTAGTGGCTAGTTATGGACAATACTTTCAGTAACATGTTTTGTATGACTTTTTTTAAATAAAGCATTAATTTTTACGAAAAAACAGCAAGAACTTATTCAAGGTTCCAATAAATATTGGCTTTTTTCTGTGTAATATGACTTAGCACTATTCCCCTACTTAAAAACTGTACGTTTTGGATATTGCAAGCCCTAAGAACAATATAGTTCATTATTATAATTAGTAGTATAATCTGTCATCTAAAAAGGATTTCAGGATTTCTTCTTTACTTTGAGAAAAGTTATGTACAAAAATTATGATCTTGAAAATAAACCTGTTATCCAAGAATACATCCATTGGCAAGCTTAGTTATAGAATCATTTTCAAACAAAATATTATCCTGCAACATTTGATTTAAACTAGAATGACTTTTTTAAATGATTTATACCAAACTATAATAAAACTATTGAAATGATAATTTCATAATGAAGGAGAAAACCAAAAATAATTTTATGTTATATTTTGATTGAAGAGCATTCTATTAAAATTTTTCAGTAGTGAATAATTATTAACAAGTCACATCTTCCACACTAAATTTTATTAAACTGTTTTGCCGACAATAATGAAACGAACGTTTTCGGTTACATTAGGTGGCCCGCTTTAGGTTTCAACAGTCTGAAATTGAATATCTAAAACTGTTTCGTTGAGAATAGTGTGGAAGGTGTGACTTATTATTAGTAGGTTCCAGCTCACCACAGAGAATTGTAATGAATCATTTTTGAATTACATGATATATGATGTTAGAATATATAGATAATTTCTATTTAAGAAATATATGTATAATATATAAAATCTATTTAACATTTATAGATTTAAAAGAAGAAGGTGATGTTATGGAAATGTCAGTTGAATCTCCAGTTTCTTATTATGCCGAACCTTGTGTCTGTACTGAACTTCCTAATTCTAAAAGCACAACAACAGTAAAAGTAGCCGAAAATCATGGTGTTATTAATAGGGATGGCAGAAAAAGGCATTCGATTGAAGATTCTTTAAAAGATACACTAAAAAGTCTATCAGATAAAAGGCAGTTAGCAGAAAGACCAGAAGAATTAGAGGTTTTGAGCTTTGAAAACTATATTTAATAATTAAAATAAATTTAATAATTTAATTTATGATGGAATATAATAATTTATTAGGAAATGACAAAAGAACAAGTGATTGAAGAAAAAGTTGCTATTCAGAAAGCACTTCTTCGATTTGAAAGTGTTCACGGAAGGCCCGTTTCAAAAACCGATCGAGATTTGATGCGTCCACTATACGATCGCTATCGAAACGTAAAACGAATAATTTCAAAATCTGGTTTTCAGAGTAGTGGAACGTCGAAAGTTAAAGATTCTCTAGCTGAACTACAACCCATTTTAGAACACGTTGCTATGGATTTTAAAACTCCAGAACATAAAAGAGAAAATGAGGTATGTATGTATGTGAAGAATTTTCAATGATAAAATATATAGAAGATTATTTTAAATACTAAATTTATGTATTTTATTCAGACATCTCCAACAGTAGTAGCTGAACCTAGTCAGAGTACATCAGAAGTTACTACTGAACAAACTGTTCCTTTATTAGAAAAGTCAACAGAAAGACCACCTGAAAATAATGTAAAGTTGAGAAATATTCCTACAGAAGTACAACAATATGGTTCAAATTTACACGAACTCCCACTGTAAGCCAAATTTTTTAGCATATTCATTATTTATTTAAAATCAATTTATTAAATCAGTTTTAAATTCCAGACCAGAACTTATTCGTCGCCAACAGTATGCAAAAATAGAAAAACATAGATTAAGACGTTTACTTAGAGATTTTGAGGAACAATTTCAAAAACAGACAGGCAGGTAAGTATTTCTGTATGATACTTATGAATGGAAGTGATTGTAAATTTCATAAGGCAAATGGAATGTATTTAGTTTTATTTTTTAAATATGTCATTATGGACTTTTTAAATACTTTTTGTTGTTAAGCACAAAAACTACAGTTTTATATTCAAATTAGATCTGCAAATATCACTAAAGCAGTCTTCATTTGCTTTGATTTATTTATAAAGCTTCTATTGCTTTTATAGCATCTCAATTTTTCAAAATAGGTTTAAATGTCAAAAATAGAATTGTAAATATAATAAATAATGCATCATTTTGAAGACTAACAGAATTAAAAGTTATATTTCTCAAGTCATACTTTTTCTTGGCCATTTATGATAAAAAGAAAGATCTGTAGTAGATTAAGCTATCAGATTTCAGTGCTCTGTTACACCTCTGAAGGTTTCTTTGTTTTCATTGTCTTCAGGTGAAATCTTTAAACTAAGTGCCTCACACAACAGGTGTTTTAGTCATTTCAAAATGATTAACAGTTTGCTTCTTTTTGTGTGCCAAGATTCCAAAGAAAAATTACCGTATGAAATGACTGCAGTCTTTCAAGTTCAGTCTTATTTGAATGAGCTTGAAAGCTATGAGAAATTGAGGCATAAGTGGAGAGTTGCTGTTTCCAGGTGGACAGTAAGAAAATGGCTTGGAAACTCATAAGCTTTACAGAAGCTTTTCATTAAAAAACAGAGGACTAAATATTTACAGTGGGTATGCATTCATAAAAGATGGACAAAACAGCAATCTCTTATGATACTCCTTTGATAATCGTAAGACAGAGAATTAAGTTTTATTTAAATCAATTAGTAAAATTACCATATTTCTGTTAAATTTGTGGGAAGGGAAGTAAAACTTTCTTTGAGAGAGATGTTATCACACATCTCCAACAAACATCTGTCCGTTTGCATCAGATGTTATGAATACTAAAATCCAATTGGAGAGGAATTTAGAATAAAAGGAAGAGAAATCATAATCTTGGGGCAGCCGACAATAATCTAGTGACTGCCATATAGAATGAACACTGTTATATAGAAGTGTGGAAACCGTAGACCTGCTCCTCATCACAAGTCTCCAAACCCACCCACGTCTCCATCTGAATATCGCCAGTTAACCTCCCCATAAGAAGTATATTAATCAAGCACCGATTGTGCAACAGTGCGATGAATAGATCAACAGTTGTCGACTGAGGTAGTGTTTTATTGATGTAAACAGGGTATATTTAGTGGCTAGTTTATTTTGTTTTGTACTTATCATATGTCTATTAAATTCTATTTGTTGTTTGCTAATCCATCTGATTTGTTTGAATGTACTCACGACTCTCCCCCACTCAACAACTACTAGCCCTCCTAAAACTCCATTCAGTGACCCAGTGAGCAGGTTCTAACGTCCCGACGGATCAAAGGGTTTTACAAGTCCAATCTGGAACCCCCATATTCTCACAATACTCAACCAATGTTGGATATCAAGATAATTTTGAATGGGACTACTTAATAATTGTAAAATGTTTTATAGATATTTTGATTATTTAAAGTTTTGAAATTAAAACTATTGCTTTTAGGTATATTTAAAATAGCCAAAATTACAGTTTTAAGTTACTAATTATCTCAAATTGAGGATTCATTCATAAAAGGAAAATTCTGTTTTCTCTAAAACTGTATATTAGTATGCAATATCAAATTAATCTAAAAAAAATCTGTGTTTTTGGTCTGCAATTTGAAAAAATTCTACTATTGTTTGTCTGTTCATGTATCTTTCCTTAATCTCAATAAGATAAGACTAAATTTGGAAACCTTAGGGACAGGTGGCCCTAAGCTAACTATATACAAACTTCCAATGCAAACCAATTGCATTGGAAGTTCGTATATAGTTAGTTTTGAATTGCAATAACAAAGTAGACTTTTTCCCTGAAAGGTGTTAGATAGACAACTGCACGACTCGTTAAAGGAAAAGTGTGATATAAATGTGAAATTTAAATTAATATTTAATTCTCTAATGTGAATTCTTTGTGTTATAATTTACATAATTAAATCTACTCATATTTAAAGATTCCGATGTTAAGTGTTTTTAATATACCATAATTTGGTATATAAATTATTCAGTTAATATTTGATGAAATGATAGCATACATAGTCAATTTCAAAAATAATTATGGAGATGCTTATATATTCTCTAATATATCTTTAACTTGTATTTTAATAGAAAAAATTAACACAATAAAATAATTTGTCCATATTTATCACATTTATAATGGAATATTTATTGCGTTATCATAATTATCATTTAATAGCATAGTCAGATGTGGCCATCATTCCATTAGCTGTTGCTGCAAACTGAAATGGTGTAATGTTTGTCAATCTTACTCCAACTATATCAACTTCACAAATTTCCGAAAAAAAAAAATTGACAGTATCTTATGAATAATTATCTTTTACTCTCTTGGTTAAATGATCTCAAACTTATATTTTTGCATTAAGGTCTATTGTACTATTCTTTTTCAAATTGTTTTTGTACATGTTAAGAACATTATTTTCTTCAGATTTCTTATTTGTTGTGTGTATTATAATGAATTGCCAATTCTTCTTCTGTTACATACAATGTTTTAAATTTAAAACTCACAAGAAAATACAGGTACTCCTCACTTTACGACCGAGTTCCGTTCCGACGACTACGTCGATAAGCGAGAAGCTTGCGCCAGGAATATAGGATTGTTGTAAAATTATACAAATTATGCACAAACTTCAAATTTATTCATTAAAAGACATACATATTATCATTTGTTTATTTGGAGCTATAAAGGGTCCAGGTAAGGGAGATGACGACGATGAAAAGTTGTACCTTCAAGGGCAGAGGTTCTGAATGTAACAGTCTAAAAGAAACTCGTATGGTTTGCTTTGTAATCTTTTTTTCTTGATAAATTTCTCTATAGCACTTTAAAAGTTCTCATATCCTACATTCAACTTTACTAAAACATTCAGTATTTGGATCCATAGCCTCAAGTTCCAACATAGGTGCATTAATTTTGGAGAACACACCAGCTAACCCATGTACCATGAATTTCTTTTTCACTTCTTCAGTTCTTTCCTCTTCTAACTTTATTAGCTCTCCATCGGCATAAATACTAATTCAACAATGTCTTCCACTTCAACATCTAAATTAAGGGCATTAGCAAGGCCCACAATTGTTTGAATTACATCAAACTGACTGAAAAGTGTATAGTAAGCCTATAGTATGCTCAGTTCGCATGTCACCAATCACCACTGATCGACACTCGAGCTGAGAAAGGGGATTCCCCGAATTGCAGGTCGAAACTCGATTGGTCGTAAAGTGAGGAGTACTTGTATTGATAAATTTAATATCATATGGTAAAATTTTACTAGACTGTTATTTTACTCAGTCACTAGTAAACTTGATATTCAAAATGTATTCTAATTAACAAAAGAAACAAAATGAAAAGTATAATTTTGCAACAAGTAAATTATTAAATATTTAAAAACATATGGTTTTATGTACATTTACCAATTTTAATTAAACTAAAAATTATTTATATTGTGAGTAAAAAATTGTTGGGTTTTAGGAGTTTATACTTTTGAATAGTTCAAAGAATATTTTAGCATGCTGGAGAGCACTTGTAAAGAGTATGCACATTTTATTACTTTTTTCAGTATTAAATAAGTAATATTGAAAATATTTTTCAATTTCAGGAAATTGCAAAAAGAAGACAGAATTCCAATGGAAAGTATCTACGGAGAGTATAAGGTAAAATACATTAAAAGTTTTTAATCTTGTTAATTAACTATTTAAATATAGAATTTCAAGTTAAGTATTTTGTGCATGTTAAAATAAAATAGATGTTTTGGAAAAATTAGTAAGTCTAAAACTGCATATATGAATTTTTTATATACAAATATACATATTACAAAAATATTGGTCTTTTGGATATTTGTATAAGTCAAATGACAGCCAGATTTTCAAGCTACATTAGTACCAAATTATTAATAACAATAGTAGAGGTAAGCATTAGGTGCCATCTCTTATTAAATTTAATAAGAGATGGCACCTAATACCTACCTCTAGTACCAAATTATGTAGTATTTAATTAATAATAATAGGTATAATGTAGCTTGCCATGAAATGTTCTGGTAAAAATAGCATGGTGGTTTACCAATTCCTTCCACATCCGGGCTTGAGACCAGGGAAGGCAACGTACCAAGTGGATGGATAATATCAAAGCAGATACCAACCTGGAACTCAAATACCTGAAAGACTGGGCACTACACAGAACTCGCTGGAGGAAACTCGTCTATGAAGTCACCAATAGTCGTACACGACTCAATGGTTAAAGAAGAATAATAATAATAATGTGGTCTGAAAATCTGGCAATTGTTTAACTTTTTACATACAAAACATATAATGCATCTAAAATATATTTTATCGTTTAATTTAAAATCATATATGCAATAGTGAGAAATATACTGAACTTTTGGCACAGATCTTATTAATATTACACAACACAGTATGATGTAAAAAGTAAACTCTATCTTCAATCTGCTAGCATATCTACTATTTGTCGAAATCAGTCTCAGAAGCTATTTTTTTGTGTTGTCTTTAATGACTTTTGTCATTACAGATTTTATTCTTTTCTTTATTGGAATTCCTATTCCTTCAACTTTTTTGTTTAGTTTTATGGGGCAAAATCAAGAGTAAGGAGGTTGAAAAAGTGCTGTTATGTCCTTCTTGCTCAAATATCAAAAGAAGCCAGAGCAACCAGAAGCCTTAAATGCCTCATTAAAAAAAATGGCTTGTAGTATTGTTTTGTCAAATGATATGAATTCTAGCAGTGGTATGTATTTGCAGAATATGCTTATTTTGAAAGTTATATAATATAGTAAAAGTTCAGTTTATTTTTAGTGAGGTTGAGGCCAAAGTTTTAAATGCGTAAACGTGTGCGTCGGACATTCGGCACCGCTTTCCTGTAAGCCTGGAAGTTTAACAATGGTGTTTGGAAAGTCAGTGAATCATGCTTGACATTCTAAATGCCATTGTCAAACTTCTAGGCTTACAGGAAAGCGGCACCGAACGTCAGACGTACACGTTTTTGCATTTAAAACTTCGGCCTCAACCTCGCTTTTAATTTTGAAAAAGTGTAATAAAAAGATATATTTAGATGATTATTGTAGTCTTATCATCAGAAATGTGTGTGTTAAATTTTGTTACTATAATTTTTGTTTTAAATGAAAAATTATAAACAATTATTAAATATTTCTGATTAAATTTCAGCATGTCAAAGCACAGTTGAAATTGTTGGAAGCATTATTATCCAAGCACGAACAACATCTTATTTAAAACTATTGGCTTTCTTTTGTTTACTTTTCGTAATTTCTTCTTTTTTTATGGAAGAGTTACACGATTGTCCATTTTGAGGGAATATTTTATGCGGTGTGACGGAAGAGGAGAAGCTATAGCATCACTTCAATTTGCCGAACATTATTCACTGTACAGCTTTCATTATGATTTTCATTTGTACAGTAGCCTCAATACTCCATTATGCATTTGGCATAACATATATGAACAGTATTTTTGTGATGTCTTAATTTTATATGAATTAGTATTTGACTCTAGAGATGCCGTCATATATTGGAGCCGTACAAGTATGATGTGTGTGTGACATTTCTGCATGATTGTTGGAATGTGTGTGGTCCATGCTATCTTTTTCATTGAACGGCATTATTGTTGATCAGCATTCGTGTCATATTGAAATCTTATTCTGTTAATATTGGAAGCTGTATTTTCTATATAATTGTACATAGTTCTTACAAAAGCAGAAATTTATTGATTGTAATTTAAGTATGATTTACCTGTAATAGAATTGTTTACAGAAGTGGTTTGCCGTGCGGAAGGTTCACAATACTCTCGGCAATCTCGATGCCGGTATCAGATACGACATAATGCCAAAGGGCTAAAGTACAACAATAATTATTAATTTGTTAACATGTGTTCCATTGTGATAATTTATATACTCAAGAAATTGTGTTTCCACTAAACACAATTACTTTATATTGTAAAACAATAACATACTTTCCCGTATATATTTATATATTTGTGCATAGTCATATGAGTTTTGTTAAAGCTAAATGGATAATTTTCATATATATATATATATATATATATTATTATTATTATTATTATTATTATAAAATTCTTTGTGAGATTGTTGGAATATATTTAATTTTTTAAGTGTTTATTATGCATTTAATGTTCAATTTTAAGATTTGTTTTGATTATATTGATTACTGAAAGGTTTTACCAGAAGTTCTCAACTTGATTTTGTATTGGATAAAATGTTCTAAAACTCTTCAAGAATTTTAAATTTACATTTTATCATCTTATACTAATGAAAAAATTTGAATTTCCCTCTAAAAGATTAACTAAAAATTTAGAAAAGAGATTTATTTGGCAGTAATTTAACCAAATTTTGTGAAATATGAACAATGCCATCCTCGGCTATCAAAAAGTAATCCATATCACAAGAATGAAACTTGTCAAAATTAATTTGGGAAATTTTTGGTACAGACCATCACGTATTTGTCAAGAATTGATGGAGTCCAAAACGAATCTGTTCTTGCATAAATACCAAATTCTAAATCTTTGTTATGGCTAACATTCAATAAAGAAGGTATTATTTTCTAGTCATACTTGCAATACAAATAATCCTTCAACTCAGGTGAGTCAGTTTTGGTGCAATGAAAAATTATCACTGTTTTATCATATTATTATTTAAAGTAAATTTAAAAACAGGAGAAGAAGCAAGTTTTAAACATAAAACAAAAATAATTTTTCGTACTTCGACAGTATTTTAATAACTGTAAGCGTATAAGAATAGCCGAGAACATATTTTCATAATCTGTTTTAAATTAATTGCAACTGTGTCGACCTTTTTGTGAGGAAAAAAATAACTCCGATGAAACTTTTAAATGTGGAGTCTTTGGCTAACATTTTTGAAAATTCTAAATAATGTCAACAATAAAGGAATTTATTTCAATGTCTGTTCTTACTGTAATATTTTGACTTCACAATAAAGAAAGGAAGAATTGTGCATATAAAATTTCTTGTCTGTTTGTTTTCAAAAGTATTTTTAACAATTTATACTAATGATGATAAATCAGTATTCAGCATAAAGCTCTTATGATGATTAGTGATAGAGAAAATTCCAATAATTTAAATCTTATCAATAATTGTGTAGCATCTGCATGAAGTTAATTTTATGGTTATATTAAAAATTAACCGTAAAAGAGTTATTGTCAACAGGTTTCTAAATATGTAATTTAATACGTACGTACAGTATGTATTTTCTTAATATTGACAGACGGATTTCGACAGAAATGTGGGATGGGATAGATGGACATTCTGAACCATCTGAGATTAACCACAATGGGAAAACAGCAATAAAATGTAAAAATATAGAATATTGAACTTTTTGGGCATCCACAGGGAAACTCAATTAGCCCTCCGGAAATTCGTTTTATTTTATTTTTCTTTTCCTGAATAGCGATTTTATTGAAGTAAAAAATATTTTTATACGAGTAAATTTATTTACGGGTTTTCTATAGATTACTATCTATGGAATTTTGGGACTGAGTATATATCTAAACTGAGGGGACGGAGACTAGTTCAACGATACCCTACTTTTGGACCAGAGACAAAAAATAAGAAAGTTATCATAGTTACAATTTCTTGCCTTTCACAATGCATTCTACACCATTTTAGAGTTTTCCACGAGGTTGCATTCGACTGTTAGTGCTCCTGACAGACCTCCCGGAGGCCGGCTGCCAAGTGTTTAACGTCACTACTTATTGATTCACTGTAGTTCTTGAACAAACGAAAAAAAGGAACTGGCATTCGACTGTTCATGCAATTTCTTGCCTTTCAGATTGCTTTTTTTAATGGTTTGCAGACTTTACCGCAAGATGGTGGCACTAGCAACTACAGTGCCGTCTTCATGATAGCATTAAATAAGTATGATAACTTTCTTATTTTTTGTCTCTGGTCCAAAAGTAGGGTATCGTTGAACTCGTCTCGGTCCCCTCAGTTCAGATATATACTCAAAGTCCCGAAATTCCATAGATAGTAATCTATAGTATCCCCTTATTTAGCAAAGAAAGTAATTACAGTCCATGTGCACGACAAGATGATCCCCTGTAATTTTTAAAGCAATGTGCAGAGAGTATTAACAATAGATGCAATGGCAGATCCAGAACCCAAACAGGGAACTAACTCAATATAATGTACTTATAATTATTTAAATGTTTTCATTTTTTAACACATGCAAAACGATTGTATTGAATATCTACTATATAAAGCTGAAAAACTGGGCTCTGTCACGGTATGCCAAAAACGGCCACTAGGGGTGCCCCTAGCTATTAAATTTACTGAATTTATTGTTAAACTCCTATTACAAATAAAAAATAATAGTTATTATTTATACCACGGAATGACACCACTACTGCTAGAACACCCACTAGAGGGCGTCCCAGGCTAATAGAATACAAGAATTACGAATCATAAGCGCTGCCAGATTTGGCTACTTTGCACCAAATAGGGCTATTTTTTTTCAATTTGGTGTTAAAAAAGTATTTGGTGCACTCGCTACATTTTGGACTGGTTACACAAATTATTTCATCGTTTGTTTTGTGCCAAGAATGGTTATACCTGTGTTCTGTCTACTCGTTTTGTTTTTATACATAATAAATTATAAAACCTGTATAAATTATACTATTGGTATTAAAATGGGTAAATGGACAAACTATTCTCGGTCCTTTCAGAAAGAATGGCTTCAAGATAAAAATCTTAAAGGTAAGTCGGGTAATTATACAGTTTAATGGAATATGAGTTTTTTAAATTATTTTATTTTAGAAAGAAGGTATATATTTAATAGACATTTAGAAAATGCATAACAATTTTCCAGGCGATCTGTACATAAAGTGCTACAAACAAAATATCATAGAACTACTTACCAATTGTGCCCCGTTCGAGATGCCATTGTTTAAGCTTGTTTTCATTGCGGGGTGGCACAATGAACGGCAGACGCGTGACATTTCTCAATGTCATTCAGTTACGTGGAGGAAATTTACCTTATTAAGTTGCATTTTTAAATATTTTGGCAAATGGCGTAATTTTAAATTTACTTAGTTAAATTTAAACTTTAAAAAAGCATAGCTCCAGTAAGCATTCAGTCATGCTTGACAGGAGAATTTTTAGTTTACAATAGCTCATTTTTTAAAGAAACTTTCATATAAATTCAAGTTAAATGATATCCTAGAAAGAAAGAAAGAAAGAAATAAGAAAAAAAAAAAAAATGCATATATAAACAAAAATGACTAATGGCAAATGCTATGCTGTATGGAATGGTACCAAACATAGTTACTAGGACTTAATTTTTATAAATTTTAATTGTTTTTGATAAAATTAGTAACAAATAACGTTATGCTAATTGTAACTATTTGACAATGTCAGCTTCTTGTAAATGTCTTATATATATAATAAAAGAATGATTTCTGTACAAGAAGCTGTTTAAATGGTCTTGTAGAATACTCCTGTAGAGCGAGGTCTGTGGAGCTAGACAAAGAAAAAACAATGTACAAGTCGGCTTAACATGCATCTGGCATTTAATTAATTTCCGTTTTATTACAATCGCGATATTTACATACAACACAAACTATCACCAAATTGACAAGGGCTCATGATACACAAGTAATACAATCAAATCCTACCCACATTTACACGCTTCCTCTCTTTTCTTCCCCAGCTTTGGGGGGTTCACAACAAATGATAAAATGGGACGACAAATGGCACATAACAAAAGAAAAAAAAAATTACAAATTAAAGTTACTCATGACAATTTTACACTGCGTACAAACACTTGAAAAGAAAAACTAACCTGTTTGGACGAGTCGTCCACCAATCATTTCTCTCTTGACTAAGTTGTATACCACTCTTACACTGTCTTTAGTTGAATGCAAACAGATATTTTTTCTCTCGTCTTCTTTCCGTCCTCGGACCTCTCACACTCAGCGTCTCGATCTTGTATCTCTACATGTAGCCAGAACACGGCAATCCAGAGCAAGCAGAAACAAAAGTGCTCCTTACACGTGGGTCCCGACCTTTTATATAGTACCAACCGGATATCCTCCTCGTGTGACCTCTACTGGCCAATCTGGCTACCAACATGAAGTGAGTTAGGGAAGGTGACACCACAAACAAAAACGAAGGGGTAAGGGGAAAATCTGAAATGAAAAAAAAAGAAAAAAAAACAGTCATGAAGCACTACATATGTTATGCCGACTGGTCCGTTGTTTTTTCTTTTTCTAGCTCCGCAGACCTCACTCTAAAGGGGTACTCTACATTGGCATCTGCGACAAGATTGTGTAAATGTCGGCCCGGCTTGCTTACCCTTCCTCCTTTCCTTGTTTCCCTTCCGTGAGTAAGAATAATTCGTTCGCGTGGTGTAGTAAATTGTCGTCATCTACCTTCCCTATTATGATAGAAACTAATGAGATTAGTAATCAACAAAGGAAATATGTAACGTCCCAATTGTTACCTGGTTTATGGGAATGATTCCGTGCTACTCCAACCTGCCTGGAGATATTTTGGATGTCCACAGGTTCTTCCAGACGGTGGAAAACGTGGCATCGTTAGCTAGTTGGGAGGAAACCGTCAAGGTGACAGTGGTCCAGGCTAAGCTTAAGGGGGACACCACTATCAGTATTCTTTGATCTGAGGGACCAAGGGGTCACTCGTTATGAGGAAATTAAGAAGGGGCTTGTAAAGTGTTTCGGCCAGAGGGACAAGGAGCAGGACCCTTCGATCAAATATTGAAAATGATGCAAAAAAGGGTTGAAAGGTTTGCAAATACAGTATCCGCATCAAATCATTGTTCTCGCGGTCGGTAGCTCAAAATGGAAATCTTTCCACCCTCCGTGATAATGCGGTGAAAGATTATTTTATGAAGGGACTAGCTTTTGACATTTGGAGACAAGTGATTCAGAGCCAGCCAGAAACACTGGACCAGGCCATTCAGAGAACAGAAGAGGAGGTGGAAATTGAAGCAGTTTGCAGGAAGAGGGGGATTGCAAGCAAAGTGTGTACCAATTCAGAACAGAAGGAGGTGCTCACTGGGAGAGAGGATAGGGTTAATAGCCAAATAGCAAGTCTCGAAAATCAAGTTTGAGTGTTAAGCGAGTTGGTCGCTTCTTTGGTCGAATGCGTTAAGGGAAATGGGGACTTAGGGAAAAGGGAGAGACACGAGAGAAGGTGTAACTCGTGTGGTGAAAGGGGACACCTAGCAAGAAACTGTAAAAAGGATAAGAATTTAAACTAATGGTGGGCCATTTGGAGGGTCAGACAAATGGCCAGCACGTGAAGTTAGTTAGTTAGTTAGTTCTAGTTT
>NW_027122705.1:640155-672753 GCF_030686945.1 Centruroides vittatus
ACGATGAGTTTGTAAAGTTAAATAGTTTTAAAGTTAAAATGTCTGTAAAGTTAAAATTTTAAAAACAATGTTCTTAACATCAGTAGCAAGCGTCATCGTCTTAATGTTTAGTTGACTGAAGAGGGGCATATTAGGCCCGAAACGAGCTACATTCGCATGTAATGTTTGTCTCAACTAAATAACAGGGAGAAGGAAAGCCAAGTGATCGTCGTAAGCACTATATTGTGTTCATAGTCAACAAATTTTGTAGATATTTTATTGTAACTCATATATATATATATAAATCTGTGTCTGTGTGTGTGTTACAGTCAAAACCCGTTTTGTCTAGTTAAAACTAGTTTTAACTCAAATTCATTTTTGACTAGCACTAAATTCTAGTTATAACAAAAGCATCCAGTATAAATGCCTACTTTTTGATATTTTCAAACGGTGACATCAGATATTGTCATGTATTTGTATGATAAATCGTTGGGCCAATATTGAGTGCGGAAAGCTGTAGTTGGCTACCGTTACCTCATTTTTTACATCTGAGAGGAATAAAAGCAAGATAAAAACGAAGTTTTTGTTGCGAAATGTTTCTAGAATCATTTTAAAGCTAAAAGTTATAATAAAATTTATTAAAAATTGCGAAAAACAATTAATGTGTGATGTAGTTAAGGTTCTAAAGTTTCCATTGTCAGCTACCGCCGATCCCGATCGGACACGCGACTCCGCTAGGCACCTTACCTCGACAAATGGGAAAGATGCCGCATTTTTCATGGGGTAACATGCCTATTTTTTGTTAATTGAATTCCAATATGCCTATTTTTAATAAATTTTTGTTTTCTCGTTTTATTGCTGTATATGAATAGAAATTATATAAGGACTTTTCAAAAAAGTTTTAGGATTGAAAAGAGCTTTCAGCTAGCTATAGAGCACGTTAGAACTGGCGGAAACTTAACAATACCTATACTGCGCTGCTCAACAATTACTATGAAATACTTTGTACTACATATGCAATAAATTAAGTTTGGTTAAGATATTCGAAAATTAATTTTATGCAATTATATTTGTTTTCTTACCCTAATGGCATTTGGCATCTCACCCGGATACTTTTTTTTTTTTTAACTCTTTTCGCCCTGTGGGCACTAAGAGGGCCTCTTTTAGTAGGCCCATTATGAATTCGGCGAGGCACACAATGGGGCGACTGGGTGGTGAGGGACGGGGCCCGACATATCCGAACGGATTACCCCCCCGAAAAATTCCTGGGGATTATTCGACCCGTTCGGATTCGATCCCGGGTCCCCCAGAGCGGTAGGCTGCCACCTTTACCGCTCGGCCATCCGGCCGTCCACTCGGATACTTGGGGTGAGATGTTTAAAATCCCAGATAGTAAAAAAGGCGTTATTGTAAGCACAATATACGATTATTTTTCATATACTCCGAAGTTTTATTTGAAAAACATGCTCAAGAATATGATATTTTCGTTAGAGGCCTCTAATACCCAAATTATTGCTATAATTTCCTTCATAAGTAAAATGTTACGCATCTTCCCCCAATCACTATACATAACTTTATTTCCCCCAAACATATTTATGTAGCTAAAATTAGTTTTAACTAATGTTAAAAGTTAAAACTAGTTTTAACTAGACAAAACGGGTGTTAACAAAGACATCCAGTATAAACTAGTTTCAACTAGTTAAAACGCGTTCTAACTAAAAACAGGTTTTGACTGTAACATATATACGTTTGGTGTTGTAATAAGATCCAGTCCAATTATCGTTGCCATGTAGAATTTGTATGTGATCTATATCGGATCTTACAGGACAAATAAATGTAGTATTTTCGATATAATTTTATGGTAAAATCGGCTAATACGTATGATTTTCTAGAATTTGGACAAAACAGGTCATATGCAAATCCTCTAGCTTTCCATTACGCATAACAGATACGTTATCATTAATAGACAACTCGATAAATAAATAATTCTTAATTTGATACATCTAGAATAACGAAATCAAAGTTTTCAAAGTTTAAATTCGTATCCAATAAAGTACAAATATCTGGTGGTGCTTCCAACGATTCAAATTTCGAATGTACCGGAGTTAGAAGTGGGTAGTTCCGGTCGAAACAGCTTCCAAATCGAAACTAGTAGAAATAGTTTCCGTTCCGAAACTACTAACACATTCTTCATTTTGTAGTTTTATAAATACAACTTTTAAGGGTAAAGTGAAAACTTTATTTGCTTTTGAACATAAAAATATTTGATATTGTTCCACGACTTTTAAGCAATAATGGAATTAGCTTTGAGTATTTTAAATTTATAACGATATTATAAAAAGTTATACTTTTATTCGATTCTTAATTGCTTGTTTTTGTTTAAAAACCAGCAGATACGTTCAGCATTGCCTGGCAAAAAAGTAAGAACCAGAAACGTTAAAATAAGAACTATATTTCATGTTTGGTTATTTTGGCCCACCACTGTTATGTTTATCACAGGAGAGCAAATCGGGAGGAGAGCGAAGCGTTCAGATTTTATGGATGTATATATTTTCCTTCGAGTCCTCGAGAATACTGTAAGTAAAAAATTTGGAACAGTTCGAGCATAAGGTTTAAAAGTTTAAAAGGGAGATGAAATTAGGGAAGTGTCGGTGTGTCCAAGTTTCAGGATAGGGTATATTTCCCCCAGATTCGCAGAGAATAAGCAAAACGAAATTTGGTAACGATCCACTAAAAAGCAAGAACAGAGACAGAGATTTTATTCTATATATGTGCACATATAACAGAAGAAAAACTGACGAGTCTAATAGCAATTCTGGCAGATCATAATTATTTCGTGGAACCGTCTTGTCCAGGGGTGTTCAATCGTGGCCCACTTAATCTTTTTATGCGGCCTGCTGCATTTTAAATTTTTAGGACCATTTTTATTTATTTTGGTAATATATGTCGTAAATTGAATACACTTTAATGACTTAATTACGTAATTGCTACTAGAAACCTGTACTATTCTACTTGCAAACATATTGTTGCGAACAGTTCTTTTCGTGGATGAAAGACATGAAAACCGCTAAAAGAAATAGACTGAATGATTCCCAATTAACTAACATTTCTAGAATTAAGAATAGTATCATAAAAGCAAATACAGTCAAACCTGTTTTTATGCGCTCTTTTTATGTGCGATTTTTAATTCTGCGATTTTTTTAATTGCGAATTTTTAATTTGTGCGGTTTTTTTGTGCGATTTTTTATTTGTGCGGTATAGTTGGCGACTAGTGTCGTGCGATTCGTAATGTCTCACGTTGACTTATTATAGCTAAATAAACTTATTATAGCATAAATGAACTTATTATAGTAATATTATTGCATGAATATGCGAAAAATGAAATAATTTACGTTTTAAGTCAACAAAACACCACCTGGACAAAAATATGTAAAACAGACGATAGACCAGACGATGCAGTCAAGTGCTGACATCTGTTGTCAATAAATTCTATTTCTTACGGTTTTGAGTTATTTTCTATGTGAGACTTTTTTTATGCGGTCCCTATTGACCGCATAAAAAATATTTTTTAAATTGTGTTGCGAAAACTATTTTTTACAGCCATTCGTGAAGTTTCGTGCGATTTTTTTATGCGTTTTTTTTAATGCGGTCCTTATCCACCGCATAAAAACAGGTTTGACTGTATTGACAATACTATAAAAGGAAGGCAATGTGAAAAATCGAATTAAATTTATTTTTAATTTGTGTGAGTATAACTTTTTTAAAGTTAATAATATAGTATTTTTTGTAATTATATATGCAGTGTTTGTTATTAAAATTTTATATTCAAATTTTGAACTTTTAAAAAGCATATATTTATATAAAGTACCTTTGTGGCCTGCTGAATATACGTATATTAGTAATTTGGCTCATGAGGAAAAAGGTTGGACGAGTGTGGTTTTGTCAACAGACTAAGCAGGTTCCGAGAAACTATTCCAGGGATATAGTTTCTCACTTGATCAGTTTAAACAGTTCCCCTTCCAAAAGCGAAACTAGGTTTTTCCCACCTCTACTAGTTCGAACATTATTTAATATCGACTGATATAATTTAAATAAGTTCAATATTGTGTTATTCAACCATACACATTATCCACAGTTGTTGCAGTCACAGATTACTTTCATTCCTTGTATCTCACCTCATTCATCAACACCATCGACGAATGAGATGAGAAACAACGAATAATATATTGATTGCAACGACTTGATAATGCGTACGGTTAAGAAAAATAATACACGTACTGCAATAATCTAAATATATAAAAATTACATGTCCTAACTGACTGACCGACTGACTGAGTGATTGAGTGACTGTTTGATTCATTATCGCCCAGAGAACCGCTGAACCTAGAGGTGAAATTTGCTAGACAGTTAGGATACGTCATGCGAATAAGAAGGGAGTTTTGGAAAATTCCTCCGCGGGGGGGAAAGGGAGAGGATTAAAGCTTAACCTAAAGAACGGGTTCTACTGTACTATTTTAGATGCGATTCTTTGTTTTGATAGTAATAACTTAATTTTGAAGCGTACAATATTTACCAAATCATCCAAATCGTTTGCCCAAGCAACGCCGAGATCAATTGCTAGTTGAGGATATAATTAGGTTCATTTTAAAAGAATTTATACAATAATGTTTTCTTTTTTGAATAAGAAAACTGATTTTATAAGAAAAATGATTATATATATATATATATAAACGTTTATATATATATATTGATTTTATAATGAATATACAGTATATATATATATATATACTGTATATTCATTATAAAATCAATATATATATATAAACGTTTGAAATATTAAAAGATTGTGTTTGTGCTTTGTTTGGCTTTTATGAAAGAACGCCCACTGAGGAGGGAAATATTGAAATTATCAGAATGCATCTGGGTAAAATAAAATTTTTGATTAGCTTGTATTTTTAGAGCCAGTGGGTGTGATGATTCCTAGAAAATAACTGTGTTTGACTGATTAATTAAATACATTGGGGGAAAGGCTGTTTCCAATGATTTTGAAAACAGTAATTGTTGTTTATATTTTTTCAAAGTGTTCTTCAGTTTCTTTAAGCTTCACAAATGAAATTTCCTCATAAATTTTTTTTCATAGGCTTCACAGTTTCCATCTTTACTGATTACTTGGAATAACTAACAATATTAATTACTGATTTCGTTGTTTTTCTCGAAAATGACAGTATGGGATTTTATAACTTTTAAATATACTTTTATATCCATAATTGACTGGTTATCCTTACGCTTTTAAAAATTCCGATGATTTCGATTCCTCAGCATTATGTGATATATTATTTATATTTATCTCTGGAGCCGTTTCAACAATATCACCTGCTGTTTCGTAAGACTTTTGTCTGATTTAACTGTAGTTTCCTCTTGGTGTATAGCATCATCTGTTAATCTCTCAAGTGGTGCTTTTAAATCGATTTTATTTTGATTTTCTCATACATTTATGAATATTCCAATATTTATGACATCATTCAATGGCTTTACTGTTTCTCCCATATATTTATTCGATATTTTGAAAATATATAACCGATTTCAGGTTATTTTCTGATTTTTTTGTGTTCATTTCTTCTTCATAAATACAAGCACGCGTCATCTGTACGCATTAAATGTCTGATTCTATGGAGCATTTTCTTGATTTTTGGCTGAAAGAGTTATTTCCTGAAAGCACCTGCTCGGTAATACAGTATATCCATTTCGATCATCAAATTTATAAAATCTTCTACTCTTACGAATCTTACCTCCATTTGTTCTGTCTCAGTTAAGAAATTTACTTGAGATTCTGCATAAGAGATTTCGGAATCACAGGTTGAAAAAAAAAACGATTCGTTTCCTTTCATGATCTGAACCTCAGACTGATTGCTCAGTTAATTCTTGAACTTTCCTGTGACGTTCCTCGAAGAAGCGAAATTTTGATAATAAGCAGTAAATTACACTACCAATAATCATCTCGATTACACATGTACTGTACATATATGTAAGAAAATATTAATACAAATGGTTGATTTTCAATCATTCTGATATTATCTCGATATACTATTGAAAGTTTTACTCATTCAATAATTTTCGTTTTACTCAACAATAAAAATTGTTATGTCATAAAATCGCATTTTACTGTTAAGAGATCACATTGTGAAGTTTTAAACTGCAGAATTTTAAGATTAATGCTGGTAAAAATGTTTAAAAAATTTATTTTATATATTTTAATAATAATTATTATTATTATTAAAATATATAAAATAAATTTTGAAAACATTATAATATATTATATTACATATTTTAAATTACATAAATTTAAAATATGATTAAAAATTATAGCTCGGCATTATGACGATGTCACGATAAATAATGCTCCTTTCTTCTATTAATACTGGTAGCCGGGACACCCCTTAGTGGGCATTCTTTACAAATTGCCATGAGATACGTTTGATCTACTTAATATATGAAAGTTTAATGCGCTTAATTTTTAAAAGTTTAATGCATATTATTTTAAGGTTTAAAGCACATAATATTTAAGAGTTTGATGCACTTAATATACAATATATAAACAAGTCTCAAAAAAGAGGCGTTTACCTACCAGTGTTTACATTAAACCTGCCTGCACTGCCCGCTTTACATCCTATCTCAATGAAATGACCCATACCGTTATAAGCTGGCAGCATTCCGAGCTCTAATCAGAAGAGCCTTTCTGTATTGTGACAGTGTTGTAGACAGAACAAAGGAAATTGACAGAATTGTACAGGTAGCCGAAACCATAGGATATAAAAAAAGCACAATAGCAGGAATAGTTTTTTTTAAAACTATTCCTGCTATTCCTGCTGTTTTTTTTAAAAAAAACTATTCCTGCTATAAAAATACGGGATGGGCAAGAAGTTCAAAACACGATCCCAGTAAAGTCACAAAGTTTACATACAACAAGAATACGAAAGGCATTATGAAAGAAAATGCAAACCGCAAAGAGGCAAGAATGGTTCGAAAAAGAGCTCCGAATCTATATACAATCTTAAGAAATGATTAAGATCACATTAAAAAGGAAGAAAAAGCGGGAGCGAACAAAATTTCTTACGACAACACACAACTAGGAATCGAAAAAGACTACATTGGAGTCATAACAAAAACTTGGAGATAAGACTTAATGAACACAATTATGACGTCAGAAAAGACTCCAACTCAACGGTACTTTCGCAGTATGCGCAGAACCAAGGCTCGTTAATAAAATGGGATGAAGCGGTTATTGTCAAACCCTTGCGTTCCCCAACGTTAGCAAATACCGCTGAAAAAATTGTAATTAACAAAAGCAAACTGGAAGAGGCATGCATAAATGCAACGGATGCAGACGGCCTTCCAACAGCGTGGAAATTTATAGTCAAAAAATATAACATGAACTCGTAGTCCTGCCATAGTTTATAGTTACATGTTTCATCAATTATTCCTTAATCCGGCCTACTCTGTAAGCCTGAGGATGGCCTATAGAGTAGGCCGAAAACGTTAGTTTTTCAATAAAACTATCTTGGCAACACAAAAGGTGTAGTGTGATAAATTAATAATTTGCTGAGGACGTTCTGTTTAATGTTTCCATGGTGTTTCTCGTTTTTTATCGAAGTTCACTGCGATAAATTGTAATTTTCTGGATCAATACACTTTGCGTTGTTTTTAACAGATAAATTGTGGAAATTTTACTGTGAGTTTGGAACTTGTTTCAAAATATGCTACTTTACAGAAAGAAAAGTTGGAAAATAATTTATTTGTTTCGACAATTAGCGAGAACTGATCTTTGGGTATAATACTTGGATATAAGTGAAAGTATGTACTATTGGACTACTAATTTATTTGTGCATATAATTATCTAGTCCTAATTTCGAAACATTTATAGTTTTATTTTATGAAACCGTGTGCTTATTCATATTTCTGACTTATTAAACACTAGTTTTATAGTGTATTTCGAAGACACCTGGCAAGTTTTTCATCAATTAAAATATTCAAACTAAATAAAGATAATTGATGGAAAACTTGCCAGGTGTCTTCGAAATACACTATAAAACTACTGTTTAATAAATCAGACATATATAGTTTTTAGTGTTTATAAGCCTGTTAACTAGCATGCCTACTGATTTAGTGCTATTACGTAAAACAACGTCAAAGAAGAATACAAAGTTCAATTAACGAGTCCTTTATTTGCAAATTAATTTGTTGGTAGACTTTTTTACATTTTAAGTGTAATTAGATGAAACTAAATGGATGTGAATATAGAAAGTATACGTAGAATATGGCAAGACTAATATAGCGTATCAACAGTTGTATAATGAACTGAATTTGAGTAAATTAGTTGACTTTGTATCTTTCTATCTGGTTATTTCGCAATATTATGATATACGAACTTTTAATTTTGTAAGTTGTACTATACTATAAAATAAAGTTTTATGTTATTCTCCTACTTAATGATGTATTTCTAATGTTTCCGAACTAAATAATATTTATTAAATTGAAATTACAGCTTTACAAACTACTACAAATATTAGAGAAGATCGTTTTACTACAGATTACTACGTCTTACTACGTTTTACTCTAATGTTGATTTCAGAAAAAGTAGGTCAGACAACGACCCTTAAACTGATGACGTAGACTGTCGGCTTTTCCGGGTTGCATCGGAGCTCTCGCCATAGCGTGATTTACAGAAGTCACACTTACTTTTTTCTGATGCGAGCCAATTAGGAATATTAATTTTTTTTTAACCAATCGGATAATGGCGGGAGGTTTAAATTCAATTTATGTCGATAACTGGCCCTCTAAAATTTCATATTTATTTTAATTTTCTCTCTTTTATTGTAGTTATTCGAGAACTAAAGGATATTCCAAAACAAAGTTGGAGAATCCAACTACTCGTGAAAATTCTACGACTTCACAAAATGATCCAGGTATTTTATATGAATTTTTTTGCGGATATAGACATCGTTCACCAGTGCCACGCGATCGCCCTTGACATCCGTCAAGGGCGATCTGTCGTTCACTGTTCAGTGGTTAAAAACATTTAGTCCGACTCTGACAAGACTGTTCATTTTTTTGGCCAGTGTAACGTAAAAAAAAAAAAACTTTCTGGTAGTGGAGCAAGGTTATTGTCGTCCACGGCTCTACGAATATTAATTTTTCGACAACGAAACTGATTCTGAAAATAATATCAGATCACGTATCTGAGTTAAAGATAGGTCTCTGTTTATCTTTCTGGGATGTATCATTCTGCTGTTTGCATCGTGTCATGGCCCATGTTTTCAGTATTGAAGCCCTCTGGTTTGGATAATTTTCAATAATGACTGAACCAATCCTCACTTTTGTACTATTTTAGGTTTCAAGATTTTGTTTGTCCCTTTGATAAAGAATTCTACAATAAGTCAACATCTGAACGTCTTGTAGAAAATTCAGTTCTATCTTGTTTAATGTCCATCTCTGCATGATAGAGAGCAATGGTTTGGATAAGAGCAGGTAGAATTAATTTTTTTAAGTTAATTTGGCTTTCCTTGAGAATAGTCGTATTTCTTTAAAATAGTAGTATTTCCTTATTGCAAAAAGATTCTTTGACTGGTGTGATATGTCTCCATACTACTAGAGTGCATCTTTCATCTTGAGTGATTATTTGACCTAGATATATAAGTTTTCAACTTTTAAACACTATTGATGCCAATCGCTACATTTATAATTTAAATATATAAGTTCCCTTATTACAAGAAAATAAGTTAAAAGTTCTGGTATTTAACGTTTAACAAAAATAGTACAGTAATCTCAAATTACAGGTTTTCTTTAAGCACATCGAAACTATCAGCGTAATTATCACCAAAAACTATTTTCCAATTAAAATAGTCAGTAAAATATTAAAGTTAGAACAATATTTTTCTTCATATTTATCAATATAACTCATTGATATCATTGGGATGCAATTTGAAAAATTGTATACTTATAAATTACCACTGTCATTTGTCTGTTTTTCCTTAATCTTGAGGACAGAATTAGATAAATAAAAGAGGAGACCAGATGTAACAACTTTAGAAGCAGGAGTCCCAATAAAATATATAGAAGAACCTCCGATGCAAACCAAAAGTCATGTTATTTTAATTCGAAAATTTTCCCTTGAAAGGTGTTAGATGACCGGCACGACTGAATTTTTAGAGTATAAAGATGTCGTACAAGGGAAAACCACTACTAGTTTGAAGTGGAGAGCATATATTTTATTATATTACTTATTTCAAAAATTCAACAACGACTTTCCCGGCAAAACTGCATGCGTAGCTCCATCTTTTACGACACCTTATTTAAAAATCTTTTCATATTTTTTTTAATTATTATAAAATGGCAAAATGCTTAATTTTGAGGGTAAGGACAGGTTTTATAAAAAAATTCTAAATGGTAATAACCAGTAATATCGTCATTAAGTTCGACCATAATCGAAATACGACGCACGATCCCCCTTTATCTCCCCACCACAAACCACTTAAATTTAATAGCATCGATCTCCTAATACACAAATCTCTCTGCATAATCTCGGACATTTTCGTCGAATAGCACGGAGTTATTAAGCTTCAAAGAGAATGAACAAAATCGTGCCACACAAACATAGTGACATCCATTTATGCATAAAACATTCTGATGTTTTGCATTTCTCAACGTTTGAAGGTCTCCTCAGTTAAAAAATCGTCAGGGTCATTTTTTGATTATTTTCCCTTTATTATATATAACAAAGCAGGAAAGTAAAAAATATATAATATAATATATTAATATTTTGCATTAGTATTATACATGTACTGTAGCTTTTAAAGTGATTGATATGATATGTACAGCATTGATCTGTTTGTATCGATAATCAATAGTAATTTATCTTTTACGGCAATAAGAAGAAAAGACTATAATTTGAAAGTAGAATTACGAAACGTAAAGACTCACCATAAAGAACGTTCTTCTAAAAATGAAACTCTTCTAAAGGCAAATAGATATCAAGATGGTAAATATATAAACATTGTAACTATTTATCATTGTTCAAACGTGGAGTGCATGTAATACCCTTTAAACGAAGATACTACAAAATATTCTATATTTTCCACTAGTATGGCTGTAGTAACATTCGCTTTTATCGGACATTGCAGATATTGAGTTTTACTAAAATTTTGTACTCGTATTTTATTCATTGTGTGACGTCATTACTATCGACAAATTTAAAAAAGTGAATTCGAATATCATGGAAAGTGTTTGCATGAACTGTTTTATACGACCTTTTTGGATGCATGCTCTGGTATACGGCGTAGAACCGTTTGATGTTTCTTTCTGCAAACATAAACATAAAAGATTCATATTAGATAACGATAACAAAAGAAATAAGTATGTTAAATTTATACAGTTCATGATATGGCACTTTACAATTTTAAGAATATGGCAGGCATTACCAGGTATAGGTAAAGGTGCAGTTTGTATTGGGTGGTTTGACACATTCAAAGGTGACGCTAAAATTGTAAACGTTGGTTTTGCAATTATATACTTCGTTTACTCATCTGCTATAACTTTCGTTAATCACACAAAGGTCAGATTCCTTGCACGTCTAAGAAACAGATATTTCTATAAAAAGATGTATATTGAAAATAATATTTTAATGAGTAATATTTCTCTCTTCTTTGCTTTAATTGTTATGGTAATAATTATTTCTTTTCAACTTGTCAATGTGATTTCATATTATCCTAATTTGGAAAAAAAAGCGAAGTTTCCATTGGAGGCCTTTTTCTGCTGTATTGATAATGGCATTGTTACCAGTTTAATTATTGGGGAAACTGCTCACAGCTTTTTGTTAGGCGCTTTAATAATACTTGTTGCGCATAAAGAGTTCGAAGAACTTTCGGACGAACTGACTGCAATAAGAAGAAAAGACTATAATTTGAAAATAGAATTACGAAACGTAATGACTCACCATGAAGAATTGTGGATTTATGTGAATCAGTTGAATACTAAGGTGAAGATTCCCTTCGTTGCTGTGTATTTTGGTATATTGTGGGGAACAAGTTTTTCTTACTTTGCATTCTTCTTTATTGACACGAATGCGTTTGTACGGTTGTGGCTGTTCGTTATGATGATTGTCCTTACATTCGTCTGTATCATCTGTGGTTGTTTGCTGTGCTGTGTGGCATTTACGGTAATTATGCTTTTATTTGTTTAAATATTTGTTATCAGATTCTGCATCACATTTTGTCTCCTTTCATTATACACTTTAATGCCTACTATTTTGTTTGTTGCATCTCGGCACAACTAATAAACGATGAGCTTAAAACATTGTATGTATTAAACAAAAAAAATCAATCTTTCGTAATTGTATTGTAGAAAAATAAACGAAAATTCAAATTTTCATTCCTTTGTGACTTACGGAAAATAAATAAATTTCCAATTCTAAAACATTATGTAAACAATGAGATAAAATCAAAATTAAAAATGTAAAACAAACCAGTTTTGCAGAGAGAAACACTTTTATTACCTTAACATATCCCCTAAATGTAGCAGTGATATTCAGCGGGTTCGCACAGGTTCGGCCGAACCCGTTGTTAAAATTTTCAGTTTTCCGAACCTTGTTAAACACACGGAACATTTCTCAGTGGTTTTGTTTTTTTAAAAAAATATATTAAAATATACGTATTAAACTCTGTAATACTACTAAACTAGAGCCTTATACCCCGTTCGCACCGATCATTTCAATCTAGATTGTGAGCAAGGTCGGGGACTATGTCTTGGTGCGATCTCTCTCGACCGTTTTAATCTCGACCGAAACGAGGTTTAATCACGATTGATTCAAGAGAGTTCTTGAAACTAGATCCAGTCATACGAGAGATCGCAGAATGCCACGCGCATGAGATAATACAAGATGGCCGTGGAGCACGTGTCGGGCTATGGACAGCGAAATAAACAGGATATTGTATTTCGAGAAATGATGACATCTGTCTATTATCAGCGGTGCCATTCGGGGTGAAAAATTTCTCTGCCTAAAAAAAAAAAAAAAATCGATAGCACTAACATGCTATTGCTACCTGGTCTTCCCACAGGGCTTGTTACGTTCCAAATACGCCACTGATTATTAGATATATCGCAAGAAAATGTATTGTATTTATTTCTAGCCAAAACTTCCATTTCGTTTGTCGGTGATTGTCAGGGAAAAATTTTCTGCTAGCGAACCCTTTGTTAACTATTTCAAATATCACCACTGCCTAAATGCATTTCGCCAGATAACTTCGCCTCTGCAGTACAGTTATTTCTCAAGTTTCGACAACTATCCGAAAGTGATGGATAATTGTCGAATCTTGAGAAATAACGCTACTGACGAAACCAGGTTATCTGGCGATATGCATTTAGGGCATATGTTAAGGTAATAAAAGTGTTTCCTCTGCAAAGCTGGTTTCTTTTACGTTTTTAATTTTAATTTTATCTCATTGCTTACATAATGTTTTAAAATTGAAAATTATAGTTTATTTATAAAAAAATAATTTATGACAAATATTCATTATAATTTTAAAAAATTGCTTTTTGAACAAAATTACTTTAAAGACAGATACAATGTGGCTCCTTCATTTATTAATTTTTAAAATCACACATATTACAATTCTATAAAAGCTTTTATTGATATAATGTATGCAAATACTTTTATTACTTTTTCATTCCTTATATTACAGTTATTCAAATGATTTTTCTATTAATTTCTATTATCTGAAAACATAACTTATACAATATTCAGAAATGATAAATTATGTAAAATATTACATTTCATTATATTTAAATTTTTCACATATTTTACCATTCCTCAGATGCAGAATGGCTTTCAAGAGGTACGACAGTTTGAAGTATGCGAATTAGATCTGCCTTTGAAAATTAAGGTGTAAACTTCGTATAATTGTAATTTTATCCCGAATAGAATTTAATTTGATAGTAAATAATAATTTTTTTTTTCAGTTATTAAATTTCATGAAAAGATTCGGAAAAGTCTCTTTGTGTCTCTCAATAGGTGGTTTCTTCTACGTTGATAAGAAGATACCTCTAAAGGTAGTTTCACGCAACATCCACTCATAACGATATTATTATCAGGATATAAGACGTGTAGAAATTTATATCGTATAGATGTAGAATTAAATTTATTTTGTAATAATTATGTTTTATTTTTAGATGGCCAGTACACTACATTCTGTGTTCTCGGGTCTTTTAAAACTGAAGAAGGCATCAAGTAACGGAAGAAGCTGTGAAAGGATGTTGATTTATAACGTTAGTGATCCTAATTATGACGAGTAAATTATAATAATTTCGTTTTTACTTTTCAGCCAGTTAAGTTTGCATAACAAGAGTAAGTATGGGAATCGTGTCAAATTTGTTCCTCTTAGTTTTATGCAAATATCCACATTGTGAGACCTCCTGAATTCGGAAAACTCAAAAATAACCGGCAAAAAATTCTATGGATATGTACGTACGTGTGTGTATCGGTATCAATTTCGCTTAATTAATATCTGGGATAAAGATTAAGACACAAAATTTGGCATTGTAGTTTTATACTATGGATATTTATGCTGTTAAATTTTAGTGGTTAAAGGTCGATCGAAGGTAAAGAGATAGAGGGGTGTTGTTTGTTATATCTCGAGAAAGGCGGAACTTAAAGAAGATTTTATTCGTTAATTATATTTATATATTTTTTAATGATATCCATCTCTGCTCTCAACCTTTTTGCCATTGTATAGTAATTAAAAAACATTTATCACAAAACCTCATAACAGATAGCACCAGACACATTGTTTATTTTGCTTAATAATATAAAAGTTATTTTTTAAATAAAAACTCATAACAGCCGGGAAAGTTACGCCACTCGTTCCTAGATTTTTTACGATAGTAAATATAATGATGACGTAATGAATAGAATAATCTCTTACATTTAATGTTATTTTATATTTACTTGTTTGACATATATCTGGAAATTGATAAGTTTCTACTTTTGGAACATTGAAAGATTATTTGTTCTCATACATTAGGAATACTGTTGCATTAGAATTAGCTGCACTAAAACTGTAACAAAGCAACACTTTACAAAGAAGCAGCAGATGTAGGTTACACCGGTCGCAGGTGGTGTTTGTGAAAACACCACCCATTAACTTTTTGTGATGACTCTGCATGAATTTGCAGAAAAGAATAAGCCATGTCTTCGTGTAGGTCTTTTGACTTTGAATTTAACAGATAGCTATTCGTTTGCTCTCGTAGCAACTATTCTTTAATTTTGATTTTTGAATTTTTAATTATTAACCTTTGGTTATATACAGAATATAGATTTAGTTAAATATTTTTTATTCTTTTAAACAATTTTTATTTGTATATATGTTATGGACAAAGTGACTGTTATCAATAAGTGACAAAGTGGACAAAGTGACTGTTATCAAAATTTAACAGCATAATCGGGCCTTATTGATAATGCTCGGTTATTATGAATAATGACCAAAAAGGGCGCGCAGTGTGATAAATATTGATTAATTTATCAAATTGACTGGTCATTATGAGTACTGCTATCACCTAGTCGGGCAAAGTGATAATAATACGTTGAGGAGTGATCATCCAACATACGCTAGCCAATCGGCACTCTGAATTTCTGATTGTATCGCGTTGAGTGCGTATCGCGTTTAGTAGTGAATTTTAAATTGTGCAACATTAATTAATTTTATTAGAAAGCTCCACAACAACACAAAACACCGGGATGTGTTAAAAAATCGTACTCCTAGAACCTATATCCGGTGTGACGAAAAAAATGAAAAGATTCACCACAAACGTTTTCGAGCTGCTTGTTTTCGAACTACTGTAGGTTCTAGGAGTACACTCCACTTATGTCATTTAGAAATATTTATTTTTGTGAATTATTTCAAAGTATTTTAAAAAGAACATGTAATCTTTTAAAACAAAGTACTTTTAACTATATTAATTAAATAAAAAAATTTTACCTATCTTCACCATCATGGTGGTGGTGGCAACTTTTGTGCACCTGACGGATTCCTCCCGGAAGGGAGCTGCCAGCAGGCCGCTAATCGTTTAAGGTCACTAGATTTTGATACATACTAGTTACTGATACCTGTGTTCAAGAATTACCGTGAATAAATAACTATTAATGTTAAACAATGGGCGGCATGTCAGCGGCTCCCCCCGAGAGGAATCCGTTGAGAGCACAAACAGTCGCGACCGCCGCAAAATTCTGTATTAAACGCAATACACACGCGCAATTTAGATACGAGTACTGATTGGCTAGCGTATTTTGGATGATCACTCCTCAACGTATTATTATCACTTTGCCGATTAGATGACAGCAGTATTCATAATGACCGGTCAATTTAATAAATTATTGAAATTTAGTACAATGCCTGATTTTGTTTGTCATTATTCATAATGACCGGGCATTATGAATAATGGCCGTATTAATCACTTTGTCCATAACATATATATTAAAAGCAAGGTGTTTTATCACACAAATAACGTAAATTACAAAAATTAATTTCATTTTAAATTTCAACCCAACTTTTCAACCGTTTTTAAAAACGTTTTAATTTTTAATTAATTTGACTTTAATTAGTTCTAATTTTATTATTAAATTCGGCTTCGGTTTCCGTTACGGTATAGAAGCTAGAGTTTTATTTATTTTATTATTTTTATTTTAATTAATTTTTAGATTTAATTTTATTTAGTATTAATTTAGTTTTAGTTTTAATAATTATCATATTATTATTTTTTAAATTTTGTCTGCATTTTTTTATACTCTTAATTACATTTTGTTTAATTAATTGCAAGTTTTTTGCGATATAACTATAGAAATTGTTTCAATGCTGTTTTGTATAAAAGATAATCAAATGTAAATTTATTTGAATTGTTTTTAGTAATTTCATTTTGTTTTGTTATATAAATTTGCTTGCTTTTAAAGATTTTTTACACAACGAGTTAATATTAATTGAACAATTAAGCAACTTTGTTTAATTAAATACTGCAGAGAAATGATATTTTACTCCTATGTTCACGAGTAGATTGATGTATGATAATCACAATTTAGCAATTTCAATTTTGTACTATTTCACAAATACAGTAGAGCGTCGTTCCGAATCAAGTGGGGACTGGGGTTGTTCGGATAACCGATTATGTACGGAAAAATATATTAACCTATCCGATGTTGAAATTTTTATCCGTTGCGTGTCGCTTCGTGTTGAATTTTCGTGGATTTTAAGCCTAACGAAAATTTTTATAATAATAATCGAAGCTATTGTAACGTTAAAAATTATTTCTTTATTTTGTACAAACAAAATAAATATATTGAAAAATATAAAAACAAAAAAATTATATTCAAATTAAATTACAAAGGTTATACAAACAAAAGTTCGAGTCCTTATTTCCTGACCGGAATAAAGAGAGAAAATAAAGAAATAAGGACTAGAACTTTTGTTTGTATAACCGTTGTAATTCAATTTATTTTATTTATTTTTATTTATTTAAGCATTCTGGTACAAAGACCCTGATGCGGGGATAGAACAAAACAAAGTATACATAATCTTATAAAATAACCAAACATATTTCACAGATATATTCATCAATTGTAATAACATTAATAATTTAAAATTATAATTGCAAAATTTATAAACTAAATCCAAATCAGAAAATAAAACTTAAAGAACTACTTGGGAGAACTATCCGAAAGAAATTAACAACCAACAGAGCTAAAACTTACCTAGAAAGAAAAAAAAACAGCAATTCAAACCAATTGTTCAAAAGAAAATCGGATAGTCTCCCAAGCAGTCCAAGCAGCCACAGATTAAATAGTAGGCAGACCACGCCCCAAAACGTAATTTACATAAATAAGCACAGCTTTCGCTTTAAGCCTAAAAAAAAACAATGAAAAAGAAATCGAAAATCAAATATACAATAAACATTATGAAATAATCAATTTAACCCTCTTTATGAAAATAAATACCTTAAAGAATAAATCAAAATCAGAAATAACTTTTTTAAACTGATTAAATGAAAAATTGGGAACCCCAAAAGTCTCCTCACGTAATTTTGACAAAAGAGAACAAACAGCAATAATATGAAATGCATCCAATGGTAAGTCCGCCACACCACATATGCAAATGTCCCTTCTGTAATTACATAAAAAACTTAATGAATTACATCTTATTTGCATTAATACGGCCATAACATTAGAAGAAAAATTACTATTATAAATAGAACAATCAAAAAAAGGTTTATTCAAACTCTTATACCATTCACAATAAGAACTTAATAATATGCCATGATTCAACTTCAAAATATAATTATCAAAATTATTTAACTTTAGTAAATAAACACTATTAAAATCTTGTAACAGATTATCAAAATCGATTCCGTTCCTTGAACAACTAGCCCACCAATACTTCGACAAAGGCAACTGAACATGTTTCACAACATAACGCAAACAAATCTTACTAAGGCGTTCTTCATTTAAACTCAACGTTCTAAAAATCCAATTAACAGATTTGTTCAGGATCAAACAAGACAAAGGAATCAATGAACATTCCATAGACACTAGATAACTAGGAGTACACCTTGGAAGCCCGTACATTCTCTTAACAAAAGTAGTTAATACCGTATCCAAACTCTCCGCCTGAAACCCCCACACCTCCGAAGCATAAAGGAGAGATGAGCCCACCACGGCATTAAATAACCTTAACCGATCCTTCAAATTACACAACTTAGCAGACTGACACATATGAATAACTTTGTCCATTTTTATCTCAGCATTAACTTGACAAGACCTCACATGAGTATTAAAATAACCATTACTTTTAAAAATTACACCTAAATACTTATATTGAGATACAACCGAAATTGGAACACCTCGAAACCACCATTTGTCAGCCTTAGAAGCCTTACCACCATTTCGAAAGACCACAATTTTTGATTTAGCAAGATTCAATTGTAAACTATTATCGCTTAAATAATTATCCAGAAGGTCAATCGACCTCTGTAATGACCTCGGAGAATCCGCCACAATTACCACATCATCCGCATACGCTAATACTTTAACAGACACCCCACCGACAACTATACCATCTCCGCCGGAATCATCAATACAATTTAATAAATCATTTAAAAATAAACTAAAAAGAATAGGGCTTAAGATACAACCCTGTTTAACACCCTTATCAGAAAAGAAAGGCTGAGAACAAAAATTCCTCCATTTAATCCTAACATTCGAACCACTATATAACTCTGCCAATAAAGATACAAACTTAAAGCTTAATCCAAACTTTAATAATTTCCTCCATAATAAATCCCTATCAACAGAATCAAATGCTGATGCTAAATCTATAAAAAAAGCATAAACCTTACGCCGTTTCCTACTTAGTGTCTTAGAGATAACAGTATACAGAATAAAAATATTATCAACAGTAGAGTAACCTGCACGGAAACCAGCCTGACTCTCTGACAGAATATCTCTCAAATTCAACCAACTTATTAACCTGTAATACAAAACTCTACAAAAAATCTTAGAGACGCAGCACAACAACGAAATACCTCTGTAATTAGTAAGCACCGACCTTGAGCCACCCTTAGGCACCGGAACCAATAAAGAACTCTTCCATTCATCTGGAATAACACCAGTTCTCAGAACCTTATTAAAATTATCTAATAAACAGAGAAAAACACTATCAATTTTCCAAAATTCAGTAGGAATACCATCTATTCCCGGAGCACCGCCAACAGTCGACTTACTTAAAACGACTCTAAATTCCTCCTCCGAGATGTAAGAATCCAATATTTCGTTTGACCAAGTCACACAATCATTAAAAACCACTAAATCAACATCATATGGACTTTCAGAGCCATAAAGGGAGAAAAAATAACTGAACCAATCAAATAAACTAATATTAACCTTAGCATAATTTCCCCTTGCTTTACATAAATTCCAAAATAATCTATTATTTTTATAAAAATTTTTAACATTTTGTAACCTTTTACAAAATTCTTTCTTCTTTGCTAAACATAATTTTTTTACCAAACTTCGGTATAACACAAAAACTCTCCTCTGAGCCGGCAAACCATTTTTCTTGAACTCTAACCAAGCTCTATTTCTGGCTCTAACCATTAATCGACAATCCAAGTCAAACCAATCATTAATTCCAACCATAGTCTTTTTCCTTTGAGTCAATCCTTTCACTTTGGCAAAATCCAATATCACCTTACTTAGCTCCAACAAAGATAAATTGGGAGTCTGCTCCAAGCAACGCCACAAATCAGCGGACAACGACTCCAGCTGACCACTGTCCCAGAAAATCCTCTGGTAACAAGTACCAGAACCGCCCAAAGAATCTATGGCACGATCTTCCAAATAAAGTACTATCGGGCAGTGATCGGACCAAAAACAACTCTCTACTCTAAAACATTTAATACAGTTCCACACAGAAGGAGTAACCATTCCCAAATCAATTACTGAGGACCCTCGGTTGGAAACAAAAGTAAACTCTCCCGCTTCATCACCAGAAGCACGACCATTTAAGATTATTAGATCATTATCTGCACAATACTCAAGAACTTTCAGTCCTCTCACATTCATATTTACATCTTTGGAGGCTCTACTTCTCTTATTAACAGCAATACCACTACTATCACATATATTTGTCGAAATCACATTATCGTTCCCAGTCCGTGCATTAAAATCACCCAACCAAATCCAATTCGATTCGTCGACCTCAAACCTGGACAGTACATCAAAAATTTCTTGCCACCTTTGTTCCTGCATATAAACAAAACCAATATTAAACTCTCCTAATGGTAGCAGAATATTAATCAATACAATGTAACTATCCCTATAAATAATATTAAATTTCAAAGATGATTTAATGCAAAGCAACCAACCAGCCATAGGTCTACCCCTACTGTGAGCCCTCAAAGCATCACCAACAATACAATGATATTCTCTTAATTCCTCCCAATAGCATCTGCTCCCACCCTTAATAAACCAAGTTTCCGATAAAAAGACCACATCATACTTCAATAAATAACTCCAAAAAGACCGCGGTTTATTACCAATCCCAGCACAATTCCACGCCATAATAGAAAACACAGAAGACATTACTGGTTGCTATGAGATCGGCACCACCTTAGCTGATACTTCATCGACTTTATACCGAACTCCATCTACCAGTAACTTATCATAACTTAACCGAACACTTCTTGCTCCTTCTTCCCTTTTTTTCTTCCCAAATACCCTTAGGTTGTATCTGATATCTCGCAAACGTTTAGAAAAATCATCATACACAGAAACATTAAGATTCCGATTCTCAAATACAGTCTTTTTAAACCTCAATTTATCACTAAAAGACCCAAATTGGCAAATCACTGGTCTGGGTTTATCTCCAACTCTCTTCCCAACCCGATACGCGTTTACAATATGCAGCGAGGATAAATTTAATGTATTAACCGCAAAAGAATTAACAGTGTCAAATATTTCCAAAGAAGTCTCCTCTTTCCTCTCTTCCAATCCGTGGATAACAACATTGTTCATCCTTCTCTGATTATCCATAACATCCAGTTCTCTCTCAAAAAAAGAAAATTTCGTGAAAATTTTATCCATATCCAACGAATGCCCAACACCAGTTACCTCCCCTCCAACCTTTGACTCAACCTCCCCCAACCTCATCTCGAAGTCAATCAACGCCTCATCTACATTCTGAAGCCACTCTGTCAGATGATCCAGTCTTCTGATAAATTCATCAACCTTACCGTTCAGCGAAACATGCAATCGCAATAAAAGCCTAACTCCCTCTGCCACATCAAAATTTGAGTCCTGTAATAAATTCGCAATATCCTCTTCACCAGAAGAAGTCTCACCCCTAAACCTAGCTGTTGATCTTTCAGGAACGGTTGGAGAAAAGGTCTTCCTCTTCCGAGCCTGGGACATAATTATAAACTAGACTTACCTAGAAAGAAAAAAAAACAGCAATTCAAACCAATTGTTCAAAAGAAAATCGGATAGTCTCCCAAGCAGTCCAAGCAGCCACAGATTAAATAGTAGGCAGACCACGCCCCAAAACGTAATTTACATAAATAAGCACAGCTTTCGCTTTAAGCCTTAAAGAATAAATCAAAATCAGAAATAACTTTTTTAAACTGATTAAATGAAAAATTGGGAACCCCAAAAGTCTCCTCACGTAATTTTGACAAAAGAGAACAAACAGCAATAATATGAAATGCATCCAATGGTAAGTCCGCCACACCACATATGCAAATGTCCCTTCTAGAAAGAAAAAAAAAACAGCAATTCAAACCAATTGTTCAAAAGAAAATCGGATAGTCTCCCCGTAATTCAATTTGAATTTAACTTTAATTCCTGAGTTTTGTACAAAAAAAATTATACTTTAGAAGTTAATCTAGTATCAAAAACGTTCGATTCTGCACGACACAGCCCGACTGGAAAGCTTTCGGTTAACCGACGTTTCGGTTGACCAGCTTTCGGATAACGACGCTCTACTGTATTTGTGTAAAGAAAATATATTATAGAAATAACCAACATTATCTTTTACTATTCCTGAGACGAGTAAAGAGTACAGAAATTGTTGTATTTTTTAGTTGATTTTCATATTTTCCGTTATATAACTTAATAAACATAACCTTTGCACTCAACAATGTTCTTTTGTAAATATCAAATGTGTATGAGTAGGATGCATAAAATTTATGTATTTTATTTATTTGTATTTTATATTTGTTGCATACTGCACATAAAATGTAATAAAGTTGTAATGCAAAGTTAAAATATAAGCTTTTAAAAATGTTTACACTTTATGGAACCGTCTGTAAATACATATACAGTGGGTTCATTTAATAATAAAAATAGTCTGTAAATCAGAAATAAAACTTAATCTAAAATGTGCATGATTTTTGATTTTTACAGAAAATAGAAATTTTTAAAAATGTCTGTACGCAATTAATAATATTTTTTGTTGCGTGTTTAATACCATTTCAAAAATAGCTTCCTACATACTGTGAAATTTGAATTGATGACTTTTCCATTATCAGCACTAACGAACAATTATTTATTGTGACATCACAATCCGGGCTGCATCAGTTTGACTGTAAATATCAAGATTTCTATATAAAAATCACATTTCAAAAATATATACAGCAATCTGGTTTTCAGGAATCTTGAGTAGGAACTTTTTTGATGTAGACGAATTCTCTAATTGTCAATTTTCCCAAATGTTTTCATCAAATTTAACAATTAATAAATATGAAACACAAGTGTTTCATTGTGAAGTTTGGTATCGGGATCTTGTGAAGTTGTTCACGACCCCAATACCACAAGTGAGTTTTGTTGTTGATACTGTCTTTGAGCATGAAATATATTGTTCAGGATGTGTTGAGCGAGATGAAATGTCATTTGTGGATATTGATGGTACTGAGGAAGACTTTTTTACATAGCTAACCATTTTATTGGAGTTAAGAAAGGCTCACAATAATTTTTTACATCTTTCTTCTCGTTAGACCAATTTATTAGATTCAGTGACAGGTCTGAGCTCAGTGATTCATGTTGATGAGATGTTCTTCGATGATTAGCGGCCCAGCGGGAAGCTTTATCTGACAGAATTTCTTGTGAGATATTACTTTAGGTCGGCACATTTGCATCATTGGATCTGAATTGGTGATACATTTAATTATTGGAGGAATTGCACATGCTCTACTTTTAGTTGTTTTATTATTATTTCTTATTCATAAAGAGTTTGAATAACTTTTTAGCAAAATGATAGCAATAAAAAGAATCCACAAAAATATAGAAATAAAATTGCAAAATATGATGATCTATCACCAAGAATTGTGGTTTCATGTGAATAAGTTCAACACAAAATATCAGTTGGCTTTTGCAATTTTTTATTTCGAAATAATTTGGGTAGTGTGCTTCTCGTATTAGTATTACGCCTATCAGTAATAGTGGTTTGACACATACTAATGACAAAATTGTCAGGTAAATAAATTTTCAGATCACAAAAATTTATTAATATTCATTTTTCACAATAGTTGAATTAATTATATAAGAACTGCGATTGGTTGTTTTTTCATATAAATTAAATTTTAAGATACGTTAGAATTTATTTTAATGCTACGATCGGTCATGGAAGCATACGGTTTTATTATTATCTACGACAGTGACAGAAATTATTCTGTTTCTCCTCATTTGTACAGGTCTCTGGATAGCTGTATTGCTGCGGTAAATAATTTTTCCTTCGATATTCCTGATAATTTTCCTATTGTTTCGCGTTATTTTAAAGTCAATGGAGAAATATGGAAAGGAGATGGAAAATTTGGTTTTGTAATTGTTGATGACGAGAGAAGAATTAACGAAATTAGTAATAAATTATATTATTCGTCTGAGGAATGTTCGGATGTTATGAACGAAGTTTATGTTGAAAAGAATAAAAAGAATATATTAATATTTAGAGAGATAAATTCTGGATAAAATCATTATAAATTTACTAAAGTTCATAAAATCGATTGATATGTATTTCAAGCATCCGAGAAACTGTATAACCGCTGGACTGTAGCAATGTGGAAAGACTACACTAGTAAGAAAAATTATTTTTTTTTTAAATTTATGGTGTTATTCTGTATATTTACTGTTTTTTCGCGATGATAAACATATTACATTCATGTGTGGCCTACCAGAATCTGTGCAATGATCGGATTTAGTAATAATTGATGATTTGATGCACAAACTCAGTTCAAAAACTGCATTCGTGTTTACCACAGAGTCTCACCATTATAATGCAAAATCTGTTTCTGAAAAATAGAATTATGTGAGATATAATTTTAAATACGCATTATTTGATTTTGTTTAAAAATAATTGCGACAAAACTCAAGTAAGTTGTTTGGGATGGCAAGCTTTTATAGGAAATTGTAATTTTTTTATGGATGCGTATAAAAAAGTGACAGAAAGGATTTTGGTTTTTGTTATTGGATTTTCATCCTAAAACAGACAATAAACTTTCGGTGTGAGATTCGTGTTTTCCAGACGTACAACGTGTAGCCCCCGTATAACACGGAAATTACGTTCCAAAAATTGCCGTGTTATGCGAATCTGTGTTATACGAAACAAAGAACTAGTACGAAAATGGGGGTTAGGTTCCAAAAATTAAAAAACATGATATTATATTTTTATAATTAAGTTAAATATCTTTATTAAAATTTTCTTAAGAAGTGATATATACTAATAAAAATTAAACAATGTTTTCGTCGTCATCACTAAGCACTATTAACCGAAAATTTTTAATCTGCATAGCCAAAAAAGAGACACAATTAAAGTCTTAAAGTATTCTTGTAAAGGTGTGGATTGTCCCAATGGTCGGAGGTGCCTTTACAAGTTTGGAGGTTTAATGCCTAAGAACTGGTGACAGAATAAAGCAAGTATGGAATAAAGGAAAAACATCCGGCAACAAAAACGAGAAGCGTCAAGATTTGGCAAAACTGAAACAAGTTTCGATAAGGACCACGGGTATCCACAGAAGGCAGGAAAAGAAAATTTACATACTGTACTTAAAGTACTAATAGTTCACGAAAATTATGCAGGAAAATCTGATAGTACGTACGCGCTTGAATGAAAAATGTCAAATGAGGTATCTTTCGCACTTAAAAGCTTTATCACGTTTATTGAACTGTTGTATAGGGATTTCTCTAATTTCAAATTAGATAAAGTTCGCTTTTAATAGTTTTTATTACATTTCATTTTGTACGAGAGTGTTACCCAATTCTCGAACTGCGTTAAAGTGAATCCGTGCTATGAAAGCACCGTGTTATACGGGGGTTACCTGTACTTACCGATAAAATGAAAGACGTAAAGAAAAATTATCATATGCTGGCACTTTTAGCCAAAACTATCAATACTCTTTCTGAAAGAAAAGCAATGTTGAAAAATTGCAATATTGCTCTTCAAAAAGCAATATTGAAACTCCCGATCGAGTTAAAGTTTTGTGCGAAATATGCGATAATTTGCACAAAGGAAATATACCTGTCAATGTTCAGAAATTAAGAAAATATAAAAAAATAATCAGGAAATTAAATAAAAAACATGTTTCTTTAAATACGAAGAAAAAAATTTTGGTTAATCAATCTGGTGGATTCATTCCTCTTCTACTGGCACTGTTATTGTTTATGGCAGGAGGACTAATTGGTAAAGTAATGGGAAAAAAAAATCTAATGGAGAAGCAAATGCTCTAGTCTCTCCCGAATTGTTAGCAGCATATCAAATAAAACCTGAAATAAGAATTGGTAATAATATTGAAAAATTACTAGAGAGTACTGATTTATCTGACGATAGTAAAGTCAAATTATTAAGTCAGTTGATTTTCCACATATCAGAGAACCGTTCATAAACCGAAAGAACTGGTCAGGGTATCTGTTGTACCCGATGAAAATCAAGAACCGTAGAAAAACCGCTGGTCTGTTTTTCCTCAATTTCAGACAAAATGCTGTGTGAATTCATTCTACAATTGTTTTCAAATTGCAGTTCAATGATGTATCAATAAACGAAGTAAACAGATAAACATATCTTCTCATAGGGGTATTTTCGATAATAATTCTATCATAAAATTATCTGTCTTACAGGCAAGTAATCAGATTTACTATAATTTTATTCATGTAAGTTAGACAGGTTAAATAAGTGACATATACGACTAAAAATGTAATATTTATGATATGAAAATCACTGTTGAATACCTCGTCTTATCCATAGCACAGTGCAGGTTTACGCAAAACTGGTAGCGATAGCCATAACAGAACATGAACAAATCGTACAGAGCTCTTATATAATTTTTGGTAATTTGTAATGTAATTTTTTTGTTCAGAAGTATTTCGACTTATCTAGAATAGATCCACATCAAATATTAGGGCTGTTGTCCAGCAAAGATCCTGACAAAAAATCATACAAAGTTTTTCCGCATTATTCGACTCATTTTGCTAAATACAGTAGACCTCCATATAACACGGTAGATACGTTCCGTGTTATGTGAATTCCGTGTTGTACGAGTCACTTAGACTTTACGGTTAATGTAACCCTTGGTGCCAAGATGGCGGCTCGTCTCTGATTCCATAAAGGAAACAGTGGGACGCACGTTCTAACCTAACCTAACCTATTCTAATAATTTGGTTGATAATAATTATGGTAATTTATTAAAATAAGTTAGGTTAGGTTAGAACGTGCGTCCCACTGTTTCCTTGCTGGAATCAGAGACGAACCGCCATCTTGGCACCAAGGGTTACATTAACCGATTTTACAAATACATGAGCTGTTCACAGCCCGGCACTTGTGCAGTTTAGGGGGTACGACTGTTTGAAATGTTTTCTTCCATAAAATTAACTGATTCTTGACTAATTTGACTCGAACATTTCCAAAACACGTATAATTTTTTTGGAAAGTAATCCATATAAACTATGCTATAAACAAAAAATTGTAGGAATACTTACCGAGTGTGCATCGTTCGAAGACGCCATTGCTGATGCTTGTTTTCTTTGCGGAGAGGCTCATCGAACGGCGGACTCGTTTCCTGATAAGTTATTTTTTCTACGAAAAATTCGCTGAACTTTGGGGACATCATTAATAGAAATATAATTGTTATGGCCATTGAATAATAAATGATTTTTAGTAGGTCCGCTGCTCGTTTAAACTCAAAGGTTTGTGCAATGTCCACTATTGGTCCAGATTCGACCAATCCTGTAGAGACACCAGTCGGCCATGACAATCTGTCTCATTCTTTTACCGTGTTATGCGAACACGATCGCAATTTTTCTGCCGTGTTATAAGAATCCGTCTTATGCGAACCCGTGTAATAGCGGAGGTTTACAGCATTAAGAATCTATGCTACTTAATATAATAAAAAAATGACTCTAAATTGCAGGTTACATAATAAAATTAGCTTGCATCGTTTGTAATTCTATTTGCTAACACAGATACTTTTAATGGAATAAGAATCTGAATTCCTTTTACCTTTTCCACAAATATCCATCTTTAATGTAAACGTCCTTCTATCTGTCAGCGTTTCTCAACCTGGGGGTCGCAGGTGAAACCATAATGCAAGTTTCTCTCAGTATTTCAATAGAAAGATTTTTTGTGGAGGTAAGAGAATCCTTCTCAAGCTTCTATTTTTATTATTATTATTTTTTTTTGTAATTTCACATTTACATTTTCTTTAAGTGTGTTTTTCCAAAAGCATTTAATAACTAAATAATTATATTTTTCAGATGGCAATTAGCTTACATCAATAGCTAATATACTTTAGTTTTCTAAACAGATCTTTAATTCATTTTTAAAACGATTTACTTTTACAGCTTTTTTTCAAAGAAATTATTACATTGCGTAAAAGTCTGTATAACTTTCTGTACCATTATTAATTAATATCTGATTACAGTGCTTTCTTCGATACGACACTTCTCTCATTTTTAAGAGTGCTGAAAACATAGAATGCAACGTGCTTGCCATCTGCAAATATATATATTATCTTAATATAAACTTGTTCATTAATAATTAATTTAATTCAGACTTACTCTCAGGGGAAATCTTTTAGTTATGTTGAAGAATTCTCCTATCGAAATAGCCAAAGGGATTTTTCCAAATCTCTTCATAAAGTTCAAAATCTCGTTTTAGATAAGAAATTTTATTTATCTCATTAATTAATATGAAACTATGTAAAAATGACATTTAATACATACGTTCAATTTTCTTTCCACACTGATTCGACAAATGGAGAACCGACGAATATCTTGAAATGTGTTTTCCATCTGTACAATTAAAAAAATTATAAATTGGCCAAAACATACGACGAAAAGTAAATTAAAACTTACCGCAAATGCAAAAGCGGACAGAACAAAACCACAGAGTATTGTTAGAAAAGTGTAAATTGCGACATAAGAAAAAAATGCATATCGGATTGTTTGGCTCACTTCAATAAACAGATATATGTAATAGCAGAAACTCGTTTCTGTTGTCAGGAAAATATAAGTAAGACTGAACAAGTAATTTGATTTATTGTTAATCTGTTTTATGAAATTCCATAATTTTTCGTGATGCATCATGTGTCCTTTCAATGATGATTTCAGATTCGGGTCATTTATATTAATCAATGTCAGTTCTGTCGAAAGTTCGTGAAATTCCCCTATCGATAGAAGTATAACAAATGCTGTCAAAAGTAAAAAAATATGCAAATCCACCAATAACGGAAATCATCCACATGCCCAATTCCAAACTGCAGAAGAAAGGCTCGTATTCAAACTTTCTATTGTTTTGCCAGCACGGATATATGAGAAAGAGTAGTAACATTTCTACCCAGACAGCAAGGAAAATGACAAAAATAGCCGTCAGCAATGAAATATAATTAATAATATCGTTACCGTGTTTCATAACGTAAAGACGGACATCGACATTTCGCAGTTTAATTGTTAATTCGCTCTTGTTTCTCTTAATAAATGTCAATAAGAATGCGTAAATGAGAGCAACCGACATAATTCCCATTTTGAAAACTTTAACTCCACTCCGGAGTAAGGCATAACTTTGCAAACAAGGAGCTGTTTCGTTGATACCTGGAATAGTTTGCCATGTTACAAGGAACACATATCCCCATGCAAAACATTCCAAGAACCGGAAGTAAATTGGTTGAATTAATTTTTGCAAGAAATTCGAATTGTTCCTTTTCTGGCAATTACATAAAATGAACGGTTCTATTCCATAGATTGAAGCCATATTTAGACATGGTTTTAAAAAACAGCTCAAACATATCTCTTCTGGTATATTCGATAACATTTCTATTCAAGCCTATTGTTATCCTGTGACGTAGAACGAATGAAGGGAATGCTGAAACAAACAATATTCAATTTCTATTGATTATATTCTGTACGTGTTCATTTTCTGTATGAAGGGATGGGAATGTTTAGAGGATTGTAATAAAAGTAAATAAGTTAGAAGTTATAATAAATAAAGGAAATCTTAATCATCAACTGTCGTCTCGTATTTTCCACAGTAATCTGTTTTAAGTTATTTTAAATAATTGGAACTATTCAATACAACAATTTTACTTCCACCCCTGTGAGAGGAAATATACAGATCAATCTGATCGATTATTGGATTGGAATGCTAAATTTATGTTTATGAATAAGACGTTAGAAATATAAAATATTTTCGTTATTTCCTACAATTCAATAAGAAAAATAATTTATATGGAGTAATTAACCTAATTAAATAAATAACCAACCACTGCCGAATTATCGGGCTAGCAAATGGCTATAGTAATATTAAAAATTTAAGATAATTTGGTACTAGAGTTAGGCGCCATCTCTTGCTAAGTTTAATAATTAGAGTTTTAATTAAATAATTTAAATAAAATTAAGCCTAACTGGAAGAAAGGAATCGGCCCGAAGCGGGTCTCGAACCCGCAACTCCTGCTATTCGTGCAGACACGTTATCAGTTACGCTACCCAGGCGTTTGGTACGATCTCACCTTCCAGTTGATATAAGATTACCGTACGACCATCGACGGTCATTACAATGCCTGCTGGGGACACATTAATTGCCCACGTCCCCCCGAAAGCACTCAACCGGCCATCTCAACCCCGGCTATAGCCATTTGCTAGCCCGATAATTCGGCAGTGGTTGGTCTTTATGTATAACGGGTTAGTTGTTGTTTATTTATAAATTAATAACATTGTTACTGTTATGTAATTTATAGTTTCAGATGGAAATTATAAAAAAATTTTTTATAATTTATATTTATTTTAAAAATAATTATTGTGTTTGACGTACAGTGAACTTTCTATCGTTTCTATAACCCTAGCCACAAATACCAGCTGTTAAAATTTAAAAAAGTTGAAGCAACCTTTATGTAATTGTTCAGTTATTCATATGTAAATATACATTTATAATTTACAGTTTGATGTGGCTCTATGAGGTGTCTATGTCAGATTTAACTCATATGGAGTTTCTAAGCGACCTCTTTATTCCAAACATGTCGTCTTTTTCAATGAATAATTTTTATGATTAAATTAATTAGCCTAAGAAATACGGCTATAATAAAGTGGAGCGCTTATCACATACGGCACTGACTGCAGCAAAACAGACTAAATTGTTAAAAAAAATAACTTTTAATTATACCACAATCGAATTTTAATAGAATGCATTTCGGGCACACAGACTCCTCGTCAGCCTACGTACATACATCTATACAGTATAAACACAGATATTTGTGAAGTCCATAATAACATAAATTGAAATTCCAGACTAAAACATTCGCCGTATATACACAGTGCAATTAATTATCGAAGAACATTTATATGTTTGGTACTTATTAATTTTTTTAGTATTTTGTAATTTATTGGTTTTATATTATTTAAAAAGTGCAATATGTATATATGGAGGATGTTTTAGTCTGGAATTGCTATTTATGCTATAATGGTCTTGATAGATATTTGTTTATACCGTATGGATGACGTAAGCTGATGAGGGGGCTGTGTGCCCGAAATGCATTCTACTAAAATTTGATTGTAGTATAATTAAAGACTACAGTAGAGCGTCGTTAATCGGAACGCCGGTAATAGGAATGGCCGGAAATCGGAACGATTTTCAGTCGGACTGTGTCGTGCTGAATCGAACATTTTTGATACTAGATTTACTTCTAAAGTATAATTTTTCATGTTTTTTATATTCTCCAATATATTTATTTTGTTTGTACAAAATGAAGAAATAATTTTTAACGATACGATAGCCTCAATTATTATTATAAAAATTTTCGTTAGGCTTAAAATAGACGAAAATTCAACACGAAGCGACACGCAACAGAGAAAAGTTTGAACATCGGACAGGTTAATATATTTTTTCGTACAAAGTCGGTAATCGGAACAAATGACTAATCGGAACAACCCCAGTTCCCAACTGATTCTGATTTTCAATGTTCTACTTGTATTTATTTGTGAAAATTAGTCTATTTTGCTCCAGTCAGTTCTTGTGATAAGCCCTCTAATTTATTATAGCCGTATTTATTGGGCTAATTAATTTAATTTTAATTTACATCAAGGGTTAGAAGAGTTATTTAACAGTATAATTTTTATTTTGTGTGAGTTTTATAGGCACACGTAAGATAGAAACGAAAAATAAGTTTGGAGATATTTGGTTTTACAGGATTTGGCAATATTAGATAGATTTATAGATAAGAAGGGCTATTTGTGTAAGCAACAGACTTTGCCCTGTGTGAAGAGGAAGGAAGAAATAATACAAAGTAGAATTACAGGAAGAGGGAATAAAGGAGGAAAGGAAAGTGTGAAATAAGCAACCTTTAGCCCATGGGACCCCATGGGCGTCTGCCTCGCTTTTATCGAACGAAAACAATTACAGTATATTGAAGTCAATTTCAAAATAGATGTTATATAAATGACATAGTTAATTGTCTATGTTAGTGGCTAGTTAGCCAACAAAATAACATAAGGTTAGCCTTTCACTAACTGGACACAAATAATTCGGGTTAACATATCGAAATGACTACATTCCAGAAAAC